>NC_042978.1:51770024-51810024 GCF_901001165.1 Salmo trutta | reverse complement strand
GGTGTAGCGTAGGGTCTACCAGGTGTAGCGTAGGGTCTGCCAGGTGTGGCGTAGGGTCTGCCAGGTGTGGCGTAGGGTCTGCCAGGTGTGGCGTAGGGTCTGCCAGGTGTGGCGTAGGGTCAGCCAGGTGTAGCGTAGGGTCTACCAGGTGTAGCGTAGGGTTTACCAGGTGTACAGTAGTGTCTACCAGGTGTAGCATAGGGTTTACCAGGTGGACAGTAGGGTTTACCAGGTGGACAGTAGGGTTTACCAGGTGGACAGTAGTGTCTACCAGGTGGACAGTAGTGTCTACCAGGTGGACAGTAGTGTCTACCAGGTGGACAGTAGGGTCTACCAGGTGTACAGTAGGGTCTACCAGGTGTACAGTAGGGTCTACCAGGTGTACAGTAGGGTCTGCATCGTGGGGACCATATTAAACTACAGCAGGCAGGAACAACAGTCTGCAGTCATTTCTATTCCTTTCATGTATCACGTGAAATCAAAATTAATGACATTATCCTCATGTTTACACTCCTCTGTTTTGATATGCATATCTACAGGCCCTTAATAACTTCCTGTCTCTGTCTCCCCTCTACAGGCTCTGAACCTGGCCTACAGCAGTATCTTTGGTTTCTACAGGTCCTTAACTTCCTGTCTCCCCTCTCCCCTCTCTACAGGCTCTGAACCTGGCCTACAGCAGTATCTTTGGTTTTCTACAGGTCCTTAACTTCCTGTCTCTGTCTCCCCTCTCTACAGGCTCTGAACCTGGCCTACAGCAGTATCTTTGGTTTCTACAGGTCCTTAACTTCCTGTCTCTGTCTCCCCTCTCCCCTCTCTACAGGCTCTGAACCTGGCCTACAGCAGTATCTTTGGTTTCTACAGGTCCTTAACTTCCTGTCTCTGTCTCCCCTCTCTCCAGGCTCTGAACCTGGCCTACAGCAGTATCTTTGGTTTCTACAGGTCCTTAACTTCCTGTCTCTGTCTCCCCTCTCTCCAGGCTCTGAACCTGGCCTACAGCAGTATCTTTGGTTTCTACAGGTCCTTAACTTCCTGTCTCTGTCTCCCCTCTCTACAGGCTCTGAACCTGGCCTACAGCAGTATCTTCGGTTTCTACAGACACTTTGTTGGTCCTCCTCACATCAAGGCCATGTGCCGTCTGCTGGGGTACCAGGGCATCGCTGTGGTCATGGAGGAGCTGCTCAAAGTGGTCAAGAGCCTGGTGAGAAAGGAGAGGGGTGGAGGAGGGATGGAGGGGTGGAGGAGGGATGGAGGGGAGGATGGATGAGGGGAGGAGGGGTGGAGGGATGGGGGGTGGAGGGATGGGATGGAGGGATGGGTGAGGGATGGGGGGAGGAGGGATGGGATGGAGGGATGGGTGAGGGATGGGGGGAGGAGGGATGGGAGAGGAGGGGTGGAGGGATGGGATGGAGGGATGGGAGAGGAGGGGTGGAGGGATGGAGGGATGGGATGGAGGGATGCGTGAGGGATGGGGGGAGGAGGGATGGGAGAGGAGGGGTGGAGGGATGGAGGGATGGGATGGAGGGATGCGTGAGGGATGGGAGAGGAGGGGTGGAGGGATGGAGGGATGGATGGAGGAATGGGGTGGAGGAGGGGTAGAGGGGTGGAGGAGGGGTGGGTAGAGGGATGGAGGGGAGGAAAGGGGATGGAGGGGTGGGATGGAGGGTGTGGCAGGATGTAGGAGAATGAGCATTTCCTGTTTAGCGTTGTGTTCAGTAATGGGCTACTTCCCTCAGCTCCAATGGTACGACTATATACCATCATGCAGTATGTTATTAACCCTGTCTCTCCCCCTCAGCTCCAGGGGACCATCATGCAGTATGTTATTAACCCTGTCTCTCCCCCTCAGCTCCAGGGGACCATCATGCAGTATGTTATTAACCCTGTCTCTCCCTTCAGCTCCAGGGGACCATCATGCAGTATGTTATTAACCCTGTCTCTCCCCTCAGCTCCAGGGGACCATCATGCAGTATGTTATTAACCCTGTCTCTCCCCCTCAGCTCCAGGGGACCATCATGCAGTATGTTATTAACCCTGTCTCTCCCCCCTCAGCTCCAGGGGACCATCATGCAGTATGTTATTAACCCTGTCTCTCCCCTCAGCTCCAGGGGACCATCATGCAGTATGTCATTAACCCTGTCTCTCCCCCCTCAGCTCCAGGGGACCATCATGCAGTATGTTATTAACCCTGTCTCTCCCCCTCAGCTCCAGGGGACCATCATGCAGTATGTTATTAACCCTGTCTCTCCCCTCAGCTCCAGGGGACCATCATGCAGTATGTTATTAACCCTGTCTCTCCCCCCTCAGCTCCAGGGGACCATCATGCAGTATGTTATTAACCCTGTCTCCCCCCTCAGCTCCAGGGGACCATCATGCAGTATGTTATTAACCCTGTCTCTCCCCCTCAGCTCCAGGGGACCATCATGCAGTATGTTATTAACCCTGTCTATCTCTCCCCCCTCAGCTCCAGGGGACCATCATGCAGTATGTTATTAACCCTGTCTCTCCCCCCTCAGCTCCAGGGGACCATCATGCAGTATGTTATTAACCCTGTCTCTCCCCCCTCAGCTCCAGGGGACCATCATGCAGTATGTTATTAACCCTGTCTCTCCCTTCAGCTCCAGGGGACCATCATGCAGTATGTTATTAACCCTGTCTCTCCCCCTCAGCTCCAGGGGACCATCATGCAGTATGTTATTAACCCTGTCTCTCTCCCCTCAGCTCCAGGGGACCATCATGCAGTATGTTATTAACCCTGTCTCTCCCCCTCAGCTCCAGGGGACCATCATGCAGTATGTTATTAACCCTGTCTCTCCCCCCTCAGCTCCAGGGGACCATCATGCAGTATGTTATTAACCCTGTCTCTCCCCCTCAGCTCCAGGGGACCATCATGCAGTATGTTATTAACCCTGTCTCTCTCCCCCTCAGCTCCAGGGGACCATCATGCAGTATGTTATTAACCCTGTCTCTCCCCCCTCAGCTCCAGGGGACCATCATGCAGTATGTTATTAACCCTGTCTCTCCCCCCTCGGCTCCAGGGGACCATCATGCAGTATGTTATTAACCCTGTCTCTCCCCCTCAGCTCCAGGGGACCATCATGCAGTATGTTATTAACCCTGTCTATCTCTCCCCCCCTCAGCTCCAGGGGACCATCATGCAGTATGTTATTAACCCTGTCTCTCCCCCTCAGCTCCAGGGGACCATCATGCAGTATGTTATTAACCCTGTCTCCCCCCTCAGCTCCAGGGGACCATCATGCAGTATGTTATTAACCCTGTCTCTCCCCCTCAGCTCCAGGGGACCATCATGCAGTATGTTATTAACCCTGTCTCCCCCCTCAGCTCCAGGGGACCATCATGCAGTATGTTATTAACCCTGTCTCTCCCCCTCAGCTCCAGGGGACCATCATGCAGTATGTGAAGACCCTGATGGAGGTGATGCCTAAGATCTGTCGTCTCCCTCGCCACGAATACGGCTCCCCTGGTGAGTCATGAGAGGGTTGCTTTCATCAATGTCTTGACAGATCTTTATATAATTAAAGGTTTTAGCAAGGCCAAGTAGACTACAGTTGCTAGCCATTAATCGATCTCTTTGATTTGATTAGCTGATGTAGCTGTCTCTCCTCCCTGCCAGGTATCCTGGAGTTTTTCCACCATCAGCTGAAGGACATAGTGGAGTACGCCGAACTGAAGACTGTCTGTTTCCAGAACCTCAGAGAAGTCGGCAATGCTCTGCTCTTCTGTCTGCTCAGCGAACAGAGCCTGGTAAGAACCTTGACCACTACGGCAGCGCCACCTTGTGTCAGTGATTGGGATAAAACAACCGATAGCCAGCCATTCTTCTTCACTGGGCTAGATGGTGACTTCAGAAAGTATTTATACACCCTCGACTTATTCCATATTTTGTTGTTACAGCCGGAATAAATAAAAACATCTCACTCATCTACACACAAAACCCCCATAATGAAAAAGTGAAAACTTGTTTTTTTGGGGGGGGGGGCGGCAGGTAGCCTAGTGGTTAGAGGGGAGGGGCGGCAGGTAGCCTAGTGGTTAGAGGGGAGGGGCGGCAGGTAGCCTAGTGGTTAGAGGGGAGGGGCGGCAGGTAGCCTAGTGGTTAGAGCGTTGGGCCAATAATTGAAAAGTTTCTAGATCGAATCCCCGAGCTGACAAGGTAAAAATGTGTCGTTTTGCCCCTGAACAAGGCAGTTAACCCACTGTTCCTAGACCGTCATTGAAAATAAGAATTTGTTCTTAACTGACTTGCCTTGTTAAATAAAGGTTAAATGTTTTTAGAAATCTTATTGAAAATTAAATACATTAAGTATTCACACGTTAGAATCACTTTTGTCAGTGATTACAGCTGTGAGTCTTCCTGGGTACGCCTCTAAGAGCTGTGAGTCTTTCTGCGTACGTCTCTAAGAGCTGTGAGTCTTCCTGGGTAAGTCTCTAAGAGCTTTGCACACCTGGATTGAACTATATTTGCAAGCTCGTTGTTCAAAATTTCTAGACAGCCATTTTCAAGTTTTGCCATAGATTTTCAAGACAATTTATGTCACACCTGTAGGCCACTCAGGAACATTCAGTGTAGTTTTGGTAAGCAACTCCAGTCTATATTTGGCCTTGTGTGTTTTAGGTTATTGTCCCGCTGAAAAAGTTAATTCATCTCCCAGTGTCTGTTTGAAAGCAGACTGAACCAGGTTTTCCTCTGGGACTTTTCCTGTGCTGAGCTCTATTCTGTTTCTTTTTATCCTAAACAACTCCTCAGTCCTTAACGATTACAAGCATACCCATAACATGATGCAGCCACCACTGCGCTTGAAAATATGAAGAGGTACTACCCCTTTTTTACATTTACATTTTAGTCATTTAGCAGACACTCTTATCCAGAGCGACTTACAGTAGTGAATGCATACATTTCATACATGGCCCCCCTTGGGAATCGAACCCACAACCCTGGCGTTGCAAACACCATGCTCTACCAACTGAGCTACAGATCGAGGCTGGTGTAAGCCAGTATGAGGGTTAGGCTTATGGCTTCCACCAGCCACCTTTCATTCTAGCCTGAGAGCTAACCCTCATACTGGCTTCCACCTTTCATTCTAGCCTGAGAGCTAACCCTCATACTGGCTTCCACCTTTCATTCTAGTCTGAGAGCTAACCCTCATACTGGCTTCCACCTTTCATTCTAGCCTGAGAGCTAACCCTCATACTGGCTTCCACCTTTCATTCTAGCCTGAGAGCTAACCCTCCATACTGGCTTCCACCAGCCACCTTTCATTCTAGCCTGAGAGCTAACCCTCATACTGGCTTCCACCTTTCATTCTAGCCTGAGAGCTAACCCTCCATACTGGCTTCCACCAGCCACCTTTCATTCTAGCCTGAGAGCTAACCCTCCATACTGGCTTCCACCTTTCATTCTAGCCTGAGAGCTAACCCTCCATACTGGCTTCCACCAGCCACCTTTCATTCTAGCCTGAGAGCTAACCCTCTTACTGGCTTCCACCTTTCATTCTAGCCTGAGATCTAACCCTCCATACTGGCTTCCACCAGCCTCTTTTCATTCTAGCCTGAGAGCTAACCCTCCATACTGGCTTCCACCTTTCATTCTAGCCTGAGAGCTAACCCTCCATACTGGCTTCCACCTTTCATTCTAGCCTGAGAGCTAACCCTCTTACTGGCTTCCACCAGCCACCTTTCATTCTAGCCTGAGAGCTAACCCTCATACTGGCTTCCACCTTTCATTCTAGCCTGAGAGCTAACCCTCATACTGGCTTCCACCAGCCACCTTTCATTCTAGCCTGAGAGCTAACCCTCATACTGGCTTCCACCTTTCATACTAGCCTGAGAGCTAACCCTCATACTGGCTTCCACCAGCCTCCTTTCATTCTAGCCTGAGAGCTAACCCTCATACTGGCTTCCACCTTTCATTCTAGCCTGAGAGCTAACCCTCATACTGGCTTCCACCTTTCATTCTAGCCTGAGAGCTAACCCTCCATACTGGCTTCCACCTTTCATTCTAGCCTGAGAGCTAACCCTCATACTGGCTTCCACCAGCCACCTTTCATTCTAGCCTGAGAGCTAACCCTCCATACTGGCTTCCACCTTTCATTCTAGCCTGAGAGCTAACCCTCATACTGGCTTCCACCTTTCATTCTAGCCTGAGAGCTAACCCTCCATACTGGCTTCCACCTTTCATTCTAGCCTGAGAGCTAACCCTCCATACTGGCTTCCACCTTTCATTCTAGCCTGAGAGCTAACCCTCTTACTGGCTTCCACCTTTCATTCTAGCCTGAGAGCTAACCCTCCATACTGGCTTCCACCTTTCATTCTAGCCTGAGAGCTAACCCTCATACTGGCTTCCACCTTTCATTCTAGCCTGAGAGCTAACCCTCATACTGGCTTCCACCTTTCATTCTAGCCTGAGAGCTAACCCTCATACTGGCTTCCACCAGCCTCCTTTCATTCTAGCCTGAGAGCTAACCCTCCATACTGGCTTCCACCAGCCACCTTTCATTCTAGCCTGAGAGCTAACCCTCATACTGGCTTCCACCTTTCATTCTAGCCTGAGAGCTAACCCTCCATACTGGCTTCCACCAGCCACCTTTCATTCTAGCCTGAGAGCTAACCCTCCATACTGGCTTCCACCTTTCATTCTAGCCTGAGAGCTAACCCTCCATACTGGCTTCCACCAGCCACCTTTCATTCTAGCCTGAGAGCTAACCCTCTTACTGGCTTCCACCTTTCATTCTAGCCTGAGATCTAACCCTCCATACTGGCTTCCACCAGCCTCCTTTCATTCTAGCCTGAGAGCTAACCCTCATACTGGCTTCCACCTTTCATTCTAGCCTGAGAGCTAACCCTCATACTGGCTTCCACCTTTCATTCTAGCCTGAGAGCTAACCCTCCATACTGGCTTCCACCAGCCACCTTTCATTCTAGCCTGAGAGCTAACCCTCATACTGGCTTCCACCTTTCATTCTAGCCTGAGAGCTAACCCTCCATACTGGCTTCCACCAGCCACCTTTCATTCTAGCCTGAGAGCTAACCCTCCATACTGGCTTCCACCTTTCATTCTAGCCTGAGAGCTAACCCTCCATACTGGCTTCCACCAGCCACCTTTCATTCTAGCCTGAGAGCTAACCCTCTTACTGGCTTCCACCTTTCATTCTAGCCTGAGATCTAACCCTCCATACTGGCTTCCACCAGCCTCTTTTCATTCTAGCCTGAGAGCTAACCCTCCATACTGGCTTCCACCTTTCATTCTAGCCTGAGAGCTAACCCTCCATACTGGCTTCCACCTTTCATTCTAGCCTGAGAGCTAACCCTCTTACTGGCTTCCACCAGCCACCTTTCATTCTAGCCTGAGAGCTAACCCTCATACTGGCTTCCACCTTTCATTCTAGCCTGAGAGCTAACCCTCATACTGGCTTCCACCAGCCACCTTTCATTCTAGCCTGAGAGCTAACCCTCATACTGGCTTCCACCTTTCATACTAGCCTGAGAGCTAACCCTCATACTGGCTTCCACCAGCCTCCTTTCATTCTAGCCTGAGAGCTAACCCTCATACTGGCTTCCACCTTTCATTCTAGCCTGAGAGCTAACCCTCATACTGGCTTCCACCTTTCATTCTAGCCTGAGAGCTAACCCTCCATACTGGCTTCCACCTTTCATTCTAGCCTGAGAGCTAACCCTCATACTGGCTTCCACCAGCCACCTTTCATTCTAGCCTGAGAGCTAACCCTCCATACTGGCTTCCACCTTTCATTCTAGCCTGAGAGCTAACCCTCATACTGGCTTCCACCTTTCATTCTAGCCTGAGAGCTAACCCTCCATACTGGCTTCCACCTTTCATTCTAGCTTGAGAGCTAACCCTCCATACTGGCTTCCACCTTTCATTCTAGCCTGAGAGCTAACCCTCTTACTGGCTTCCACCTTTCATTCTAGCCTGAGAGCTAACCCTCCATACTGGCTT
The DNA here is from genome assembly GCF_901001165.1 of Salmo trutta. Lineage (NCBI taxonomy): Eukaryota > Metazoa > Chordata > Actinopteri > Salmoniformes > Salmonidae > Salmo > Salmo trutta. Next base: position 51,802,055 of record NC_042978.1, on the reverse strand, counting down.
CCACCTTTCATTCTAGCCTGAGAGCTAACCCTCATACTGGCTTCCACCTTTCATTCTAGCCTGAGAGCTAACCCTCATACTGGCTTCCACCTTTCATTCTAGCCTGAGAGCTAACCCTCATACTGGCTTCCACCAGCCTCCTTTCATTCTAGCCTGAGAGCTAACCCTCCATACTGGCTTCCACCAGCCTCCTTTCATTCTAGCCTGAGAGCTAACCCTCCATACTGGCTTCCACCAGCCACCTTTCATTCTAGCCTGAGAGCTAACCCTCCATACTGGCTTCCACCTTTCATTCTAGCCTGAGAGCTAACCCTCATACTGGCTTCCACCTTTCATTCTAGCCTGAGAGCTAACCCTCTTACTGGCTTCCACCTTTCATTCTAGCCTGAGAGCTAACCCTCCATACTGGCTTCCACCTTTCATTCTAGCCTGAGAGCTAACCCTCATACTGGCTTCCACCTTTCATTCTAGCCTGAGAGCTAACCCTCATACTGGCTTCCACCTTTCATTCTAGCCTGAGAGCTAACCCTCATACTGGCTTCCACCAGCCTCCTTTCATTCTAGCCTGAGAGCTAACCCTCTTACTGGCTTCCACCAGCCTCCTTTTATTCTAGCCTGAGAGCTAACCCTCCATACTGGCTTCCACCTTTCATTCTAGCCTGAGAGCTAACCCTCCATACTGGCTTCCACCTTTCATTCTAGCCTGAGAGCTAACCCTCCATACTGGCTTCCACCTTTCATTCTAGCCTGAGAGCTAACCCTCCATACTGGCTTCCACCAGCCTCCTTTCATTCTAGCCTGAGAGCTAACCCTCCATACTGGCTACCACCAGCCACCTTTCATTCTAGCCTGAGAGCTAACCCTCATACTGGCTTCCACCTTTCATTCTAGCCTGAGAGCTAACCCTCATACTGGCTTCCACCAGCCACCTTTCATTCTAGCCTGAGAGCTAACCCTCATACTGGCTTTCTAAAGACTATTATTTCATACAGAGTGCATCCATGCAACTTATTATTTAACTACTGAACTTATTTCGGCTTGCCGTAACAAAAGGGTTTGAATACTTATTGACTCAAGGACATTTCAGCGTTTCATTTTTAATTCATTTGTAAAAATGTCTAAACATAATTTCACTTTGACATTATGGAGTATTGTGTGTGTTGGTCAGTGATACAACATCTCAATGTAATCCATGTTAAATTCAGGCTGTAACAACAAAATGTGGAGAATGTCCTTTTGTGTGAATACATTCTGAAGAGACTAGCTGTGACGATCCTCTCGTACATGACCTGAGGTTATGTGTTTCCTCTCAGTCTCAGGAGGAAGTTTGTGACCTGCTTCACGCCGCACCATTCCAGAACATTCTGCCCAGGGTCCATGTCAAAGGTAATAATGTCTTTATTTATTCATCTCTTTATCTGTCTCAGTGGATCACTGAATCTTTTGGCGAGTGAATGTCTGTCTGAGTGGATCTCTTGTCTCTTCTCAGAGGGTGAGCGTCTTGATGCCAAGATGAAACGTCTGGAGGCTAAATACACAGCCCTGCACCTGGTTCCACTGATAGAACGCCTGGGAACCCCACAGGTACACTGCCTTAGATAACACCAGCCCTGGGAACCATCACTGCCTTAGTTAACACCAGCCCTGGGAACCCCACAGGTACACTGCCTTAGATAACACCAGCCCTGGGAACCATCACTGCCTTAGTTAACACCAGCCCTGGGAACCATCACTGCCTTAGTTAACACCAGCCCTGGGAACCCCACTGCCTTAGTTAACACCAGCCCTGGGAACCCCACAGGTACACTGCCTTAGTTAACACCAGCCCTGGGAACCATCACTGCCTTAGTTAACACCAGCCCTGGGAACCATCACTGCCTTAGTTAACACCAGCCCTGGGAACCATCACTGCCTTAGTTAACACCAGCCCTGGGACCCATCACTGCCTTAGTTACCACCAGCCCTGGGACCCATCACTGCCTTAGTTAACACCAGCCCTGCACCTGGTAACCATCACTGCCTTAGTTAACACCAGCCCTGCACCTGGGAACCATCACTGCCTTAGTTAACACCAGCCCTGCACCTGGGAACCATCACTGCCTTAGTTAACACCAGCCCTGCACCTGGTAACCCCACTGCCTTAGTTAACACCAGCCCTGGGAACCATCACTGCCTTAGTTAACACCAGCCCTGCACCTGGGAACCCCACTGCCTTAGTTAACACCAGCCCTGCACCTGGGAACCCCACTGCCTTAGTTAACACCAGCCCTGCACCTGGGAACCCCACTGCCTTAGTTAACACCAGCCCTGCACCTGGGAACCCCACTGCCTTAGTTAACACCAGCCCTGGGAACCATCACTGCCTTAGTTAACACCAGCCCTGCACCTGGGAACCATCACTGCCTTAGTTAACACCAGCCCTGGGAACCATCACTGCCTTAGTTAACACCAGCCCTGCACCTGGTAACCATCACTGCCTTAGTTAACACCAGCCCTGCACCTGGGAACCATCACTGCCTTAGTTAACACCAGCCCTGCACCTGGGAACCATCACTGCCTTAGTTAACACCAGCCCTGCACCTGGTAACCCCACTGCCTTAGTTAACACCAGCCCTGGGAACCATCACTGCCTTAGTTAACACAAGCCCTACACCTGGGAACCCCACTGCCTTAGTTAACACCAGCCCTGCACCTGGGAACCCCACTGCCTTAGTTAACACCAGCCCTGCACCTGGGAACCATCACTGCCTTAGTTAACACCAGCCCTGCACCTGGTAACCATCACTGCCTTAGTTAACACCAGCCCTGGGAACCATCACTGCCTTAGTAAACACCAGCCCTGCACCTGGGAACCCCACTGCCTTAGTTAACACCAGCCCTGGGAACCATCACTGCCTTAGTTAACACCAGCCCTGCACCTGGGAACCCCACTGCCTTAGTTAACACCAGCCCTGCACCTGGGAACCCCACTGCCTTAGTTAACACCAGCCCTGCACCTGGGAAGCCCATATTTCTGTGGCTGTACACTGAATCTCGTTCTCCCCCCTGTAGCAAATAGCCATAGCTCGTGAAGGCGACCTGCTGACCAAAGAGCGTCTGTGCTGCGGCCTGTCCATGTTCGAGGTCATCCTGACTCGCGTCCGCGGTTTCCTGGACGACCCCATCTGGCGCGGCCCGTTGCCCAGCAACGGCGTGATGCACGTGGACGAGTGCGTGGAGTTCCACCGGCTGTGGAGCGCCATGCAGTTTGTTTACTGCATCCCTGTCGGAGCACACGAGTTCACCGTGGAGTGAGTAGTGACACAGCGTCGCTCTAGAAGGATCTCTGAGGGGGTTTACACTGCTCTGTATAGAGGGGAGGGATCTCCACTGCTCTGTATAGAGGGGAGGGATCTCCACTGCTCTGTATAGAGGGGAGGGATCTCCACTGCTCTGTATAGAGGGGAGGGATCTCCACTGCTCTGTATAGAGGGGAGGGATCTCCACTGCTCTGTATAGAGGGGAGGGATCTCCGCTGCTCTGTATAGAGGGGAGGGATCTCCACTGCTCTGTACGGTCTCCACTGGGCTGGGTATATAACCTGTGTTGTATTTTCCAGGCAGTGTTTCGGGGACGGTCTCCACTGGGCTGGATGTATGATCATCTCCCTACTGGGTCAACAGAGACGCTTCGACATCCTGGACTTCAGCTATCACCTGCTGAAGGTGCAGAAACACGATGGAAAAGATGAGATCATCAAGAGTGTGGTGAGTGGAGGGTTCAGGGTTCAGGGGTCAGCAACACTAGAACCTAGGTCCCGTGTGGCTCAGTTGGTAGAGCATGGTGTTTGCAACGCCAGGGTTGTGGGTTCGATTCCCATCGGGGGGACCAGTACGGGGAGAAAAAAAAATGTATGAAATGTATGCATTCACTACTGTAAGTCGCTCTGGATAAGAGCGTCTACTAAATGACTAAAATGTAAACTTCAGACCCCAAACATATTCATTAGTGCAAACCGTAGCAAAAACGTTTTGCAACGAGAACTAACATTTCTCATTGGATAAGTTCTGGTCCAGTCCCTTACCTTTGCTTCCTCGTCAATATGACCATGGACACGGTTTTTGATTTTGATTTTCAAGGGGGTGTCATGCTTGGGTCTTTCTGGTGTCCACCTCTGTCTTCTAGATCAGAACAATGATCTTCATCACTTTCCCTCTTCCCTCCTCAGCCTCTTAAGAAGATGGTGGACAGAATCCGCAAGTTCCAGGTCCTGAACGATGAGATCTTTGCCATCCTGAACAAGTACCTGAAGTCAGGTGATGGAGAGAACATGCCGGTGGAGCATGTCCGCTGCTTCCAGCCTCCTATCCACCAATCCCTGGCCAGCAACTGAGATTGACATCGTGTGTCTGAAAATGGCACCCTATGCCCTATATAGGACACTACTTTATATAAAACGCCACTATAGGGAATAGGGTGCCTTTTGGAACGTAACCCAATCAGACACACAATATTCCTTCATCTGCTTCTTCTACCTTCTTTAGGTTTTAAAAAGCAGCTCTGGACCATGAGACTAAAGCCTTGTTCACACTTCCTGCTCAAATCAGACAAGTCGTTAGCTGACATAGTAACAACAGGTGTGTGTGTGTGTGCTGATTGGTGGTGATAAAACGAGTCCTCTCTTGCTAGCCACAGCGGTCAACTAGCTAGCTGTTTGGCTTTCTAGCGCATTCACTCATTTGTTTCTAAAATAACTAGCTAGTTAGTTACCACATGTTCTTGTCAAACTGTCAAGAGTAGCTAGCAAGCAACGTTGGGGAAATAAATCAGATTTGACCGTTCAGGTAAGTCCCCTACAAAATGTGGTTTGAAATATCTGCTTCCATGTGCTTTTTTTTGGGCTGTTCAGACCGCAGGAAACAGATTGAGTCACTTCAAACTGCCAGTGTGAACAAGGTTTGAGGTCTTAACTTTCCTTTACTGTTTGTACCCAATTGTGCCTTATGATCATAATAACTGTTTTCATTCTAAACTCTTCTGTGTTTTATGGAGCATTGAAAACTATCAAGTGATTATTTAAAGGGGGTTTGCGGTGGTGGGATGTAATTGGTGAACAGTAGCCAATGAGAAGTAGTATGGATTGTTAAACATTAGAAGCTTAAAAGGAAATCTGGAAAATAACCAAGTTCTTATACCCATTTATTCACTGTGCCTTTTTGAATCATTTTTAATTCAATAAATATATAACAAATTCTATGCTTGTTCTTGAGAGCATTTTATTTATTTATTTTTTATGCAAACAATACAAAAAAAAAAAGTTAATGGTGATTTTCAGAACTCTACATATGAACCAGACAGGCCCGTAACCAGACAGGCCCGTAACCAGACAGGCCCGTAACCAGACAGGCCCGTAACCAGACAGGCCCGTAACCAGACAGGCCCGTAACCAGACAAGGATATTATACCTAAATAAATCTGTTCATTTAGAGACTCAGTGGCTGTACAGAAAGTATAAAGAGTTAGACATTGACCGCTCTATGTAGAGATGAAGCTCTGTCTGAAAACAGGAAACGGAAGGCAAATACAATCAGTTGGTCCGTCCGTGTCAGAGGTTTCCCCCCCCCCACTAGAGTCGATTGTCTTAAGGTTTCCAAACAAAACGTCCACACCAATGTACTGGTCCTAGTCAGTAGAACTATACCAGATGGCTAGCTAGTTCCTCTAAGAGGCTGTCAGTAGGATGGGGGGGTCTGCAGGCCCAGGACCAGGCAGATAGTTCCTCTAAGAGGCTGTCAGTAGGTTGGGGGGGGGGTCTGGAGGCCCAGGCAGATAGTTCCTTTAAGAGGCTGTCGTGGCACCATTCCTCCTGGACAGACTGTCAAACGGCAGGCCCAGGCCCACCTCCCTCTCCTCCAGGTCCATCTCCGTGGAGTCATTGTGCAGCAGGTCGTAGCCGCCGCGTGTCGCCACTCCGTTAGCTGCCGGCCCGGGCCTCTCGTCCTTCCTGATGGACACAGCCAACGTGGACAGGCTCACACTAAGGTCCTTAAAGGCATGGAGCAGAAAGATACCAACTATAATGGTCAGGAATCCACTCAGAGTCCCGATAACGTCAGCGGCGGCCATGTGCTCCCACTCCTTGAAGAGGATGGCCGAGCAGGAGAGGACTGAGGTGGTGAAGAACACGTAGTAGATAGGTGTGACCAGGGAGGTGTTGAAGATATCCAGAGCTTTGTTCAGGTAGTTGATCTGAGTGGAGACGCAGGCCACCAACCCGAGCAGTAACACCCAAGCTAAAGGGTTCAGCAACACGGGCCTCCCAGCGATGGCCTCTTTGATGGCGATGCCCAACCCTTTCACACACGACACAGACAGAGCTCCTATCACAGAGCAGATGGTAATGTACACCATGATGTTGGTCTGGCCGTGCCGAGGGCCAACCACCAGGATGAAGACGAGCGCTACGATGACGACGAAGGTGGCAAACGCCAGGAAACCTGAGGGAGAGGAAGGAAGGAGGACACATTTGGAAACATAACGAAGGAGATTGCTGTCATGTGCATACATTTTAATAATAAATGATTGGTCCCAGGAATCGAACCTACTAGCCTGGCATTACAAGCACCATGCTCTACCAACTGAGCTACAAAAGGTCCACTTGTTAAAAGGGGATTAAAAGACTAGTCTGAGATTAAAGTGGATCATAAATCAAGTTGCAACAGGGAGACAACAGGCAGCATAGACAAAGTAACAGGCCTTCCGACCCGGGTGGACCAGTTTCCCCTCTCCTGTCTGGTACCGACCCGGGTGGACCAGTTTCCCCTCTCCTGTCTGGTACCGACCCGGGTGGACCAGTTTCCCTCTCCTGTCTGTCTGGTACCGGCCCGGGTGGACCAGTTTCCCTCTCCTGTCTGTCTGGTACCGGCCCGGGTGGACCAGTTTCCCTCTCCTGTCTGTCTGGTACCGACCCGGGTGGACCAGTTTCCCTCTCCTGTCTGTCTGGCACCGACCCGGGTGGACCCGTTTCTCTCTCCTGTCTGTCTGGTACCGACCCGGGTGGACCCGTTTCCCTCTCCTGTCTGGTACCGACCCGGGTGTACCAGTTTCCCTCTCCTGTCTGCCTGGTACCGACCCGGGTGGACCAGTTTCCCTCTCCTGTCTGCCTGGTACCGACCCGGGTGGACCAGTTTCCCTCTCCTGTCTGCCTGGTACCGACCCGGGTGGACCAGTTTCCCTCTCCTGTCTGTCTGGTACCGACCCGGGTGGACCAGTTTCCCTCTCCTGTCTGCCTGGTACCGACCCGGGTGGACCAGTTTCCCTCTCCTGTCTGTCTGGTACCGACCCGGGTGGACCAGTTTCCCTCTCCTCTCCTGTCTGGTACCGACCCGGGTGGACCAGTTTCCCTCTCCTCTCCTGTCTGGTACCGACCCGGGTGGACCAGTTTCCCTCTCCTCTCCTGTCTGGTACCGACCCGGGTGGACCAGTTTCCCTCTCCTGTCTGGACCAGTTGCCCTCTCCTGTCTGTCTGGTACCGACCCGGGTGGACCAGTTTCCCTCTCCTGTCCTGTCCCGACCCGGGTGGACCAGTTTCCCTCTCCTGTCCTGTCTGGTACCGACCCGGGTGGACCAGTTTCCCTCTCCTGTCTGGTACCGACCCGGGTGGACCAGTTTCCCTGTCCTGTCTGGTACCGACCCGTTTCCCTCTCCTGTCTGGTACCGACCTGGGTGGACCAGTTTCCCTCTCCTGTCTGTCTGGTACCGACCCGGGTGGACCAGTTTCCCTCTCCTGGGTGGACCAGTTTCCCTCTCCTGTCTGTCTGGTACCGACCCGGGTGGACCAGTTTCCCTCTCCTGTCTGTCCGGTACCGACCCGGGTGGACCAGTTTCCCTCTCCCGGGTGGACCAGTTTCCCTCTCCTGTCTGTCTGGTACCGACCCGGGTGGACCAGTTTCCCTCTCCTGTCTGTCTGGTACCGACCCGGGTGGACCAGTTTCCCTCTCCTGTCTGTCCAGTACTGACCTGGGTGGACCAGTTTCCGAGCCATGTGGTCCAGGCTGTTGATCTCTTCCTCCTGAGGGGCGTGGATCACCATGGTAGTAGAACCCAAGATACTGAGCAGACATCCCAGCTTCCCGTGCAGGTTCAGACGCTCTGTCAGGAAGTACGACGACAGCACCGCACTGCAACGACAACAGTAAATATCTTGCTAAAGAGAGATTCAAATATTATGGCTTGGTAGTTTCTAGTAAGAAGTCTACAGGGGTTAGAGCAAAACATAATTGTTAATAGGCCTTGTTAGACCATATAGCCATATAACTCCAGTACCCCCAACAGCCCAACTCCAGTCCTCCCAACACAAGCACACCTGATTCAACTAATCATCAAACCCTCGAGTTGAATCAGGTTTGTCCGGGGCTACAATAACGTGTACTGGAGTTGGGCTGTTGGAGGTACTGGAGTTGGGCTGTTGGAGGTACTGGAGTTGGGCTGTTGGGGGACTGGAGTTGGGCTGTTGGGAGGAATTCTCTGGCAACAGCTCTGGTGAATATTCCTGCAGTCAACATGACAATTGCACGCTCCCTCGAGACATTTAAAAACTGCACATTGTAGAGTGGCCTTTTATTGTCCCCAGCACAAGGTGCACCTGTGTAATGATCATGCTGTTTAATCAGCTTGTTGATATGCCACACCTGTCAGGTGGATGGATTATCTTGGCAAAGGAGAAATGCTCACTAACAGGGATGTAAACAAATTTGTGCACAACATTTGAGAGAGAGAGAGACCTTTTTCTGCATATGGAACATTTCTGGGATCTTTTATTTCAGCTCATGAAACACTTTACATGTTGCGTTTATATTTTGGTTCAGTGTAAAACGGATTAAATTGAGATTTTGTGTCACTTGCCTACACACAACACCCCATAATGTCAAAGTGGAATTGTGTTTTTAGAAATGTTTACAAAATGAAAGGCTGAAATGTCATGAGTCAATTAATATTCAGCCCCTTTGTTAGAGCCTCAATAAGTTCAGGAGTAGAAATCTGCTGAAGTCACATGGACTCAATCTTCAGGTTCGGACCCTTTTTTTCAATTTTCACCTAACATGACATACCCAAATCTAACTGCCTGTAGCTCAGGATCTGAAGAAAGGATATGCATATTCTTGATACCATTTGAAAGGAAACACTTTGAAGTTTGTGGAAATGTGAAATTAATGTAGGAGAATATAACACATTAGATCTGGTAAAAGATAATACAAAGAAAAAAAACATGTGCTTTTTGAAATGCAAGAGAAAGGCCAAAATGTATTATTCCAGTTTAGGCACAATTTAGATATTGGCCACTCGATGGCAGCAGTGTACAGTTGGAGTCATTAAAACTCGTTTTTCAACCGCTCCACAAATTTCTTGTTAACAAACTATAGTTTTGGCAAGTAGGTCAGGACATCTACTTTGTGCATGACAAGTCATTTTTCCAACAATTGTTTACAGACAGATTAATTCACTGCATCATGATTCCAGTGGCTCAGAAGTTTATACACTAAGTTGACTGTGCCTTTAAACAGCTTGGAAAATTCCAGAAAATGATGTCATGGCTTTAGAAGCTTCTGATAGGCTAATTGACATCATTTGAGTTAATTGGGAGATGTACCTGTGGATGTATTTCAAGGCCTACCTTCAAACTCAGTGCCTCTTTGCTTGACGTCATGGGAAAATCAAAAGAAATCAGCCAAGACCTCAGAAAAAAAATTGTAGACCTCCACAAGTCTGGTTCATCCTTGGGAGCAATTTCCAAACGCCTGAAGGTACCGCGTTCATCTGTACAAACAATAGTACGCAAGTATAAACACCATGGGACCACGCAGCCGTCATACCGCTCAGGAAGGAAACACATTCTGTCTCCTAGAGATGAACGTACTTTGGTGCGAAAAGTGCAAATCAATCCCAGAACAACAGCAAAGGACTTTGTGAAGATGGAGGAGGAAACGGGTACAAAAATATCTATATCCACAGTAAAACGAGACCTATATCGACATAACCTGAAAGGCCGCTCAGCAAGGAAGAAGCGACTGATCCAAAACCGCCATAAAAAAGCCAGACTACGGTTTGCAACTGCAAATGGGGACAAAGATCATACTTTTTGGAGAAATGTCCTCTGGTCTGAAACAAAAATAGAACTGTTTGGCCATAATGACCATCGTTATGTTTGGAGGAAAAAGGGGGAGGCTTGCAAGCCGAAGAACACCATCCCAACCGTGAAGCACAGGGGTGGCAGCATCATGTTGTGGGGGTGCTTTGCTGCAGGAGGGACTGGTGCACTTCACAAAATAGATGGCATCATGAGGAAGGAAAATTATGTGGCTATATTGAAGCAACATCAGTCAAGGAGTTTAAGGTTGGTCGCAAATGGGTCTTCCAAATGGACAATGACCCCAAGCATACTTCCAAAGTTGTGGCAAAATGGCTTAAGGACACAACAAAGTCAAGGTATTGGAGTGGCCATCACAAAGCCCTGACCTCAATCCTATAGAACATTTGTGGGCAGAACTGAAAAAGCATGTGCGAGCAAGGAGGCCTACAAACCTGACTCAGTTACACCAGTTCTGTAAGGTCCCTCAGTCGAGCAGTGAATTTCAAACAGATTCAAGCACAAAGACCAGGTAGGTTTTCCAATGCCTCGCAAAGAAGGGCTCCTATTGGTAGATGGGTAAACATTTTTTATAAAAGTAGACAGTGAATACCTCTTTGAGCATGGTGAAGTTATTAAATTACACTTTAAATGGTGTATCAATACATCCAGTCACTACAAAGATACAGGCATCCTCAGTTGCCGGAGAGGAAGGAAACCACTCTGCGATTTAATGGCTGTGATAGGAGAAAACTGAGGATGTATCCACATTTTAGTTACTCCCACAATACTAACCTAAATGACAGAGTGAAAAGAAGGAAGCCTGTATAGAATAAAACATATTCCAAAACATGCATCCTGTTTGCAACAAGGTACTAAAGTAATACTGCAAAAAAATGAACTTTATGTCCTGAATACAAAGTGTTATGTTTGGGGGAAAATCCAACACATCACTGAGTACCACTCTACATATTGTCAAGCATGGTGGTGGCTGCAGTTGCACAGGGCAGGGTTAAGACCCAAGGCCCAGACCTAATGATGAGCTTGGAGGGTACTATGGTGTTGAATGCTGAGCTGTAGTCAATGAACAGCATTCTTACATTAGGTATTCCTCTTGTCCAGACGGGATAGGGCATCATCTGTGGATCTATTGGGGGTGGTGTAGTCATTTAGTTCAGTTACCTTTTTCTTTGTTGTGGACAGGAACAATGGTGGCCATCTTGAAGCATGTGGGGACAACAGACTGGGATAGGGAGAAATTGAATATGTCTGTAAACACTCCAGACAAGTTTTTTGGGGGGAAATATGCACGGCTGTGACGACTGAAGAGAATTCTCTCGGGAGGTAATACGGTCGTCATTTGATTGTGAGGTATTCCAGATAGTGAGAACAAAAGGACTTGAGTTCCTGTACGTCATCACAATCACACCATGAGGAGTTAATCATGAAACCTTTTCTTCTTCCCGGAGAGTTCTTTATTCCTGTCTGCGCAATGAACTGAGAACCCAGCTGGCTGTATGGACGAGGACAGTATATTCAGAGAGAGCCATGATTTTGTGAAAGAGTATGTTGCAGTCCCTGATGTCTCTCTGGAAGGAGATCCTCGCCCTGAGCTCGTCTACTTTATTGTTCAGAGACTCCGCATTAGATAGTAATACCCTCAACATTAGATAATATAAATAAATTTGATTTGATTTGAGATAGCAATAGACTCAGAAGAGGTGGATGGTGTGCATGCCTCCAGAGTCAGATGAGAAGTTCACTCCGAATACCTCCTGAGTCCACTCCAGGTTATCTCTCCCAATACTTCTTCTCCACCGGCGGCATCTTGGAGGAGCCTCTGGGATAACTTAAATTGCCTTTGGGGGGGGTACTAAAAAAGGATCCAATTCTTGAAAGTGGTATTTCTGGTGGTAATGCTGGTGAGTTACCGTCGCTCTGATATCCAGTTGTATGTAAGTTCTAAAATAAAACAAACTAAATACTGCGAAGTTGCTTAGGAGCAGAGCTGTCTGTCATCACCTCTGCCTGTCTATACTGATAGTGGCTAATATTTAACATGATACAAATGGGAAACAGAAAGTTAGGGCTGGGAGAGATACGGCATAAAAATCCATTTGTATTGAAAAGCATAACATCGGTATTTCGAAATAGCCCTGTATATCACCCAAGCCTAATAGTAATGTAAAAATAATCATCACAAAACTGTCCAAGGTCAACTTTTCCCCCGACGCCTTGAGATGGATGAAATCATACCTTGAAGGCACAACCCAGTGTGTCAGAGTGAGCAATGACCTGTCGCCCACTCTTAGCTATGATGTGGGCGTGCCCCAAGGGTCAATACTGGGGCCCCTCCTGTTCAGCCTTCTGTCTGTACTGGGGCCCCTCCTGTTCAGCCTGTACATTAATGATCTGCCTTCTGTCTGTCCTGGGGCCCCTCCTGTTCAGCCTGTACATTAATGATCTGCCTTCTGTCTGTACTGGGGCCCCTCCTGTTCAGCCTGTACATTAATGATCTGCCTTCTGTCTGTACTGGGGCCCCTCCTGTTCAGCCTGTACATTAATGATCTGCCTTCTGTCTGTCCTGGGGCCCCTCCTGTTCAGCCTGTACATTAATGATCTGCCTTCTGTCTGTACTGGGGCCCCTCCTGTTCAGCCTGTACATTAATGATCTGCCTTCTGTCTGTCCTGGGGCCCCTCCTGTTCAGCCTGTACATTAATGACCTGCCTGTCTGTCTGTACTGGGGCCCCTCCTGTTCAGCCTGTACATTAATGACCTGCCTGTCTGTCTGTACTGGGGCCCCTCCTGTTCAGCCTGTACATTAATGACCTGCCTTCTGTCTGTACTGGGGCCCCTCCTGTACATTAATGACCTGCCTGTCTGTCTGTACTGGGGCCCCTCCTGTACATTAATGACCTGTCTGTCTGTCTGTACTGGGGCCCCTCCTGTTCAGCCTGTACATTAATGACCTGCCTTCTGTCTGTACTGGGGCCCCTCCTGTTCAGCCTGTACATTAATGACCTGCCTTCTGTCTGTACTGGGGCCCCTCCTGTTCAGCCTGTACATTAATGACCTGCCTTCTGTCTGTACTGGGGCCCCTCCTGTTCAGCCTGTACATTAATGACCTGCCTTCTGTCTGTACTGGGGCCCCTCCTGTTCAGCCTGTACATTAATGACCTGCCTTCTGTCTGTACTGGGGCCCCTCCTGTTCAGCCTGTACATTAATGACCTGCCTTCTGTCTGTACTGGGGCCCCTCCTGTACATTAATGACCTGCCTGTCTGTCTGTACTGGGGCCCCTCCTGTACATTAATGACCTGTCTGTCTGTACTGGGGCCCCTCCTGTTCAGCCTGTACATTAATGATCTGCCTGTCTGTCTGTCCTGGGGCCCCTCCTGTTCAGCCTGTACATTAATGACCTGCCTTCTGTCTGTACTGGGGCCCCTCCTGTTCAGCCTGTACATTAATGACCTGCCTTCTGTCTGTACTGGGGCCCCTCCTGTACATTAATGACCTGCCTGTCTGTCTGTACTGGGGCCCCTCCTGTACATTAATGACCTGTCTGTCTGTCTGTACTGGGGCCCCTCCTGTTCAGCCTGTACATTAATGACCTGCCTTCTGTCTGTACTGGGGCCCCTCCTGTTCAGCCTGTACATTAATGACCTGCCTTCTGTCTGTACTGGGGCCCCTCCTGTTCAGCCTGTACATTAATGACCTGCCTTCTGTCTGTACTGGGGCCCCTCCTGTTCAGCCTGTACATTAATGACCTGCCTTCTGTCTGTACTGGGGCCCCTCCTGTTCAGCCTGTACATTAATGACCTGCCTTCTGTCTGTACTGGGGCCCCTCCTGTTCAGCCTGTACATTAATGACCTGCCTTCTGTCTGTACTGGGGCCCCTCCTGTTCAGCCTGTACATTAATGACCTGCCTTCTGTCTGTACTGGGGCCCCTCCTGTTCAGCCTGTACATTAATGACCTGCTTTCTGTCTGTACTGGGTCTGAGGTTCAGATGTTTTCAGATGATACAGTGATCTATGTGCATGCAAATAGCAAACAACAAGCTGCACAAGAACTCACTACTGTAATGGTCCAGGTTAAATAAAAAAATCCCAGTCCCTGCCACTGAAAAACATCCCCACAGCATGATGCTGCCACCACCATGCTTCACCAATAGGGATGGCGCCAGGTTTCCTCCAGACATGACGCTTGGCATTCAGGACAAAGAGTTCAATCTTGGTTTCATCAGACCAGAGAATCTTGTTTCTCATGGCCTGAGAGTCTTTAGGTGCCTTTTGGCAAACTCCAAGCGGGCTGTCATGTGCCTTTTACTGAGGAGTGGCTTCCGTCTGGCCACTCTACCATAAAGGCCTGATTGGTGGAGTGCTGCAGAGATGGGAGAACTTTCCAGAAGGACAACCATCTCCACAGAGGAACTGTCAAAGTGACCATTGGGTTCTTGGTCACCTCCCTGACCAAGGCCCTTCTCCCCCGATTGCTCAGTTTGGCCGGGCGGCCAGCTCTAGGAAGAGTCTTGGTGGTTCCAAACTTCTTCCATTTAAGAATGATGGAGGCCCCTGTGTTCTTGGGGACCTTCAATGCTGCTGAAATGTTTTGGTACCCTTCCCCAGATCTGTGCCTTGACACAATCCTGTCTCGGAGCTCTACGGACCTCTGATCAGAACATGTCATGGCTCTCTCTCGTTCCTCTGCAGCAGACATATGGAGAGCAATGTTTGGAACAACCAATCACAGTATCGAATCGCATTACATATCGACACCAAGTATCGTGAAGTCCCTGGCAATTCCCAACCCTAACTGACCGCTTGTGGATCCCGCAGCTTGAATGCACCTCGAGAGGAATATTTATCTTAAATAGAACACACAAGCTGACTAGGTACACAGGTCATCTATTCTACTATGGAGTTGTCTGGTTTAGCTTGATTAACAACATTACAGGACTAGTTAGTTAGAGTGGAGGGACGGCAGGTAGTCTAGTGGTTAGAATGGAGGGGCGGCAGGTAGCCTAGTGGTTAGAGTGGAGGGGCGGCAGGTAGTCTAGTGGTTAGAGGGGAGGGACGGCAGGTAGTCTAGTGGTTAGAATGGAGGGGCGGCAGGTAGTCTAGTGGTTAGAGTGGAGGGGCGGCAGGTAGTCTAGTGGTTAGAGCGGAGGGGCGGCAGGTAGCCTAGTGGTTAGAGCGGAGGGGCGGCAGGTAGCCTAGTGGTTAGAGTGGAGGGGCGGCAGGTAGCCTAGTGGTTAGAGTGGAGGGGCGGCAGGTAGCCTAGTGGTTAGAGTGGAGGGGCGGCAGGTAGCCTAGTGGTTAGAGTGGAGGGGCGGCAGGTAGCCTAGTGGTTAGAGTGGAGGGGCGGCAGGTAGCCTAGTGGTTAGAGTGGAGGGGAGGCAGGTAGCCTAGTGGTTAGAGTGGAGGGGAGGCAGGTAGCCTAGTGGTTAGAGTGGAGGGGCGGCAGGTAGCCTAGTGGTTAGAGTGGAGGGGAGGCAGGTAGCCTAGTGGTTAGAGTGGAGGGGAGGCAGGTAGCCTAGTGGTTAGAGTGGAGGGGAGGCAGGTAGCCTAGTGGTTAGAGGGGAGGCAGGTAGCCTAGTGGTTAGAGGGGAGGCAGGTAGCCTAGTGGTTAGAGGGGAGGCAGGTAGCAGGTAGCCTAGTGGTTAGAGGGGAGGCAGGTAGCCTAGTAGCCTAGTGGTTAGAGGGGAGGCAGGTAGCCTAGTGGTTAGAGGGGAGGCAGGTAGCCTAGTGGTTAGAGGGGAGGCAGGTAGCCTAGTGGTTAGAGTGGAGGGGCGGCAGGTAGCCTAGTGGTTAGAGTGGAGGGGCGGCAGGTAGCCTAGTGGTTAGAGTGGAGGGGCGGCAGGTAGCCTAGTGGTTAGAGTGGAGGGGCGGCAGGTAGCCTAGTGGTTAGAGTGGAGGGGCGGCAGGTAGCCTAGTGGTTAGAGTGGAGGGGCGGCAGGTAGCCTAGTGGTTAGAGTGGAGGGGCGGCAGGTAGCCTAGTGGTTAGAGTGGAGGGGCGGCAGGTAGCCTAGTGGTTAGAGTGGAGGGGCGGCAGGTAGCCTAGTGGTTAGAGTGGAGGGGAGGCAGGTAGCCTAGTGGTTAGAGTGGAGGGGAGGCAGGTAGCCTAGTGGTTAGAGTGGAGGGGAGGCAGGTAGCCTAGTGGTTAGAGTGGAGGGGAGGCAGGTAGCCTAGTGGTTAGAGTGGAGGGGCGGCAGGTAGCCTAGTGGTTAGAGTGTAGAGGAGGAAGGTAGCCTAGTGGTTAGAGTGGAGGGGAGGCAGGTAGCCTAGTGGTTAGAGGGTTGGGCAAGAAACCTGAAAGGTTGCTAGATTGAATCCCTGAGCTGACAAGGTAAAAATCTGTCGTTCTGCCCCTGAACAAGGCAGTTAACCCACTGTTCCCCAGTAGGCCGTCATTGTAAATAATATTTTTTGAATAACTGACTCGCCTAGTTAAAAAAAAGGTTAAATACAAAATGTAATTCCCTTCATCTGAGTGTCAGCAACAATCATGAATGTCAGTCCAGTGAACGCAGCGTAACAGACATGCTTCTGTATTCGGCTATGCCATCTCCAAAACAGAGTGACCTACCTGACCAGCACACTGAGGGCCCCCAGAGGAGTGACCTACCTGACACTGAGGGTCTCCAGGGGAGTGACCTACCTGACCAGCACACTGAGGGCCCCCAGAGGAGTGACCTACCTGACCAGCACACTGAGGGCCCCCAGGGGAGTGACCTACCTGACCAGCACGCTGAGGGCCCCCAGGGGAGTGACCTACCTGACCAGCACGCTGAGGGCCCCCAGAGGAGTGACCTACCTGACCAGCACGCTGAGGGCCCCCAGAGGAGTGACCTACCTGACCAGCACACTGAGGGACCCCAGAGGGGTGACCTACATGACCAGCACACTGAGGGCCCCCAGAGGAGTGACCAGCACACTGAGGGGCTCCAGAGGAGTGACCTACCTGACCAGCACACTGAGGGTCCCCAGAGGAGTGACCTACCTGACCAGCACACTGAGGGTCTCCAGGGGAGTGACCTACCTGACCAGCACACTGAGGGCCCCCAGAGGAGTGACCTACCTGACACTGAGGGTCCCCAGAGGAATGACCTACCTGACCAGCACACTGAGGGCCCCCAGAGGAGTGACCTACCTGACCAGCACACTGAGGGTCCCCAGAGGAGTGACCTACCTGACCAGCACACTGAGGGCCCCCAGAGGAGTGACCTACCTGACCAGCACGCTGAGGGCCCCCAGAGGAGTGACCTACCTGACCAGCACGCTGAGGGCCCCCAGAGGAGTGACGAGAGTAGCAGGAGCGAAGGCATACGCTGCAAAGTTAGCCCCTTCTCCAGCTGCCACTGTGAAAACACACACGGAGATGAACAGAAATACATCTTGTAAAACAAAACCACAGAAAACAGGATAACCTCATGGAATCTGGGAACAGAAACAAGTCATCTCATGGTAGAAATGTTCACTTACTCGATAATAAGCCAGCCCACCAGAGACATTCTTTAAGATATGCATGTCCACCCTGGCCTAAACAGAAAAACAACAAGACTATAATTACAAATATATTCCAATGTGTGTTCAATAGTAAAATGTCATGCTGTGGAGTCCCACCATATCGGTTGGTCATGTCAAGCTCTAGGGCGTCGCGTCGAGCTCTAGGGCGTCACGGCGAGCTCTAGGGCGTCACGTCGAGCTCTAGGGCGTTACACGTCCAGCTCTAGGGCGTCACGTCGAGCTCTAGGGCGTCACGTCACGTCGAGCTCTAGGGCGTCACGTCACGTCGAGCTCTAGGGCGTCACGTCGAGCTCTAGGGCGTCACGTCCAGCTCTAGGGCGTTACACGTCCAGCTCTAGGGCGTCACGTCACGTCAAGCTAGGGCGTCCCGTCGAGCTCTAGGGCGTCCCGTCGAGCTCTAGGGCGTTACACGTCCAGCTCTAGGGCGTTACACGTCCAGCTCTAGGGCGTCACGTCCAGCTCTAGGGCGTCACGTCACGTCGAGCTCTAGGGCGTCCCGTCGAGCTCTAGGGCGTCACGTCGAGCTCTAGGGCGTCACGTCGAGCTCTAGGGCGTCACGTCACGTCGAGCTCTAGGGCGTCACGTCACGTCGAGCTCTAGGGCGTCACGTCGAGCTCTAGGGCGTCACGTCGAGCTCTAGGGCGTCACGTCGCGCTCTAGGGCGTCACGTCGCGCTCTAGGGCGTCACGTCACGTCGCGCTCTAGGGCGTCACGTCGAGCTCTAGGGCGTCACGTCCAGCTCTAGGGCGTTACACGTCCAGCTCTAGGGCGTTACACGTCCAGCTCTAGGGCGTCACGTCCAGCTCTAGGGCGTCACGTCACGTCGAGCTCTAGGGCGTCACGTCGAGCTCTAGGGCGTCACATCACGTCGAGCTCTAGGGCGTCACGTCACGTCGAGCTCTAGGGCGTCACGTCGAGCTCTAGGGCGTCACGTCGAGCTCTAGGGCGTCACGTCCCGTCGAGCTCTAGGGCGTCACGTCACGTCGAGCTCTAGGGCGTCACGTCGAGCTCTAGGGCGTCACGTCACGTCGAGCTCTAGGGCGTCACGTCACGTCGAGCTCTAGGGCGTCACGTCGAGCTCTAGGGCGTCCCGTCGAGCTCTAGGGCGTCCCGTCGAGCTCTTGGGCGTCCCGTCGAGCTCTAGGGCGTCCCGTCGAGCTCTAGGGCGTCACGTCGCGCTCTAGGGCGTTACACGTCCAGCTCTAGGGCGTTACACGTCCAGCTCTAGGGCATCACGTCCAGCTCTAGGGCGTCACGTCACGTCGAGCTCTAGGGCGTCACATCGAGCTCTAGGGCGTCACGTCACGTCGAGCTCTAGGGCTTCACGTCGAGCTCTAGGGCTTCACGTCCAGCTCTAGGGCGTCACGTCACGTCGAGCTCTAGGGCGTCCCGTCGAGCTCTAGGGCGTCCCGTCGAGCTCTAGGGCGTCCCGTCGAGCTCTAGGCCGTCCCGTCGAGCTCTAGGCCGTCCCGTCGAGCTCTAGGGCGTCCCGTCGAGCTCTAGGGCGTCCCGTCGAGCTCTAGGGCGTCCCGTCCAGCTCTAGGGCGTCGCGTCCAGCTCTAGGGCGTCGCGTCCAGCTCTAGGGCGTTACACGTCCAGCTCTAGGGCGTCACGTCCAGCTCTAGGGCGTCACGTCACGTCGAGCTCTAGGGCGTCACATCGAGCTCTAGGGCGTCACGTCACGTCGAGCTCTAGGGCTTCACGTCGAGCTCTAGGGCTTCACGTCCAGCTCTAGGGCGTCACGTCACGTCGAGCTCTAGGGCGTCCCGTCGAGCTCTAGGGCGTCCCGTCGAGCTCTAGGGCGTCCCGTCGAGCTCTAGGCCGTCCCGTCGAGCTCTAGGCCGTCCCGTCGAGCTCTAGGGCGTCCCGTCGAGCTCTAGGGCGTCCCGTCGAGCTCTAGGGCGTCCCGTCGAGCTCTAGGGCGTCGCGTCCAGCTCTAGGGCGTCGCGTCCAGCTCTAGGGCGTTACACGTCCAGCTCTAGGGCGTTACACGTCCAGCTCTAGGGCGTTACACGTCCAGCTCTAGGGCGTCACACGTCCAGCTCTAGGGCGTCGCGTCCAGCTCTAGGGCGTCCCGTCGAGCTCTAGGGCGTCGCGTCCAGCTCTAGGGCGTCGCGTCGAGCTCTAGGGCGTCATGGTAACAACCAGCGTTACATGTTCTGATGTCGTCACACTGAAGGTTTGTAGTGCACTACATAGGGAATAGGGTACCATAGGGCTCTCGGCTAAAGTAGTGCACTACATAGGGAATAGGGTACCATAGGGCTCTGGTCTAAAGTGGTGCACTACATAGGGAATAGGGTACCATAGGGCTCTCGTCTAAAGTAGTGCACTACATAGGGAATAGGGTACCATTGGGCTCTGGTCTAAAGTAGTGCACTACATAGGGAATAGGGTACCATTGGGCTCTGGTCTAAAGTAGTGCACTACATAGGGAATAGGGTACCATTGGGCTCTGGTCTAAAGTAGTGCACTACATAGGGAATAGGGTACCATTGGGCTCTGGTCTAAAGTAGTGCACTACATAGGGAATAGGGTACCATAGGGCTCTCATCAGATCCTCCTCTCCACCCTCTCCGAGCTGGGCATCTCCGGCGCGGCCCACGCTTGGATTGCGTCCTACCTGACAGGTCGCTCCTACCAGGTGGCGTGGCGAGAATCTGTCTCCGCACCACGTGCTCTCACCACTGGTGTCCCACAGGGCTCTGTTCTAGGCCCTCTCCTATTCTCACTATACACCAAGTCACTTGGCTCGGTCATATCCTCACATGGTCTCTCCTATCATTGCTACGCAGACGACACACAATTAATCTTCTCCTTTCCCCCTTCTGATAACCAGGTGGCGAATCGCATCTCTGCATGTCTGGCAGACATATCAGTGTGGATGACGGCTCACCACCTCAAGCTGAACCTCGGCAAGACGGAGCTGCTCCTCCTCCCAGGGAAGGACTGCCCGTTCCATGATCTCGCCATCACGGTTGACAACTCCCTTGTGTCCTCCTCCCAGAGTGCTAAGAACCTTGGCGTGACCCTGGACAACACCCTGTCGTTCTCCACTAACATCAAGGCGGTGACCCGATCCTGTAGGTTCATGCTCTACAACATTCGCAGAGTACGACCCTGCCTCACACAGGAAGCGGCGCAGGTCCTAGTCCAGGCACTTGTCATCTCCCGTCTGGATTACTGCAACTCGCTGTTGGCTGGGCTCCCTGCCTGTGCCATTAAACCCCTACAACTCATCCAGAACGCCGCAGCCCGTCTGGTGTTCAACCTTCCCAAGTTCTCTCACGTCACCCCGCTCCTCCGCTATCTCCACTGGCTTCCAGTTGAAGCTCGCATCCGCTACAAGACCATGGTGCTTGCCTACGGAGCTGTGAGGGGAACGGCACCTCCGTACCTTCAGGCTCTGATCAGGCCCTACACCCAAACAAGGGCACTGCGTTCATCCACCTCTGGCCTGCTCGCCTCCCTACCTCTGAGGAAGCACAGCTCCCGCTCAGCCCAGTCAAAACTGTTCGCTGCTCTGGCACCCCAATGGTGGAACAAGCTCCCTCACGACGCCAGGACAGCGGAGTCAATCACCACCTTCCGGAGACACCTGAAACACCACCTCTTTAAGGAATACCTGGGATAGGATAAAGTAATCCTTCTACCCCCCCCCCCCGAAAGATTTAGATGCACTATTGTAAAGTGGTTGTTCCACTGGATATCTTAAGGTGAATGCACCAATTTGTAAGTCGCTCTGGATAAGAGCGTCTGCTAAATGACTTAAATGTAAATGTAAAGTAGTGCACTACATAGGGAATAGGGTACCATAGGGCTCTCGTCTAAAGTAGTGCACTACATAGGGAATAGGGTGCCATTGGGCTCTGGTCTAAAGTGGTGCACTACATAGGGAATAGGGTACCATAGGGCTCTGGTCTAAAGTAGTGCACTACATAGGGAATAGGGTGCCATTGGGCTCTCGTCTAAAGTAGTGCACTACATAGGGTGCCATTTGGGTGTTTATAGAGAAGGTAGTGTTCAAGTGTCCATGTTAGCACCAATCAGTTGCAAAATGTACTTTAAACTGCAACATGTTCTCTCAGCTCCATGGCATAATGTACTTTAAACTGCAGAATGTACTTTAAACTGCAACATGTTCTCTCAGCTCCATGGCATAATGTACTTTAAACTGCAGAATGTACTTTAAACTGCAACATGTTCTCTCAGCTCCAT
Source organism: Salmo trutta (assembly GCF_901001165.1). NCBI lineage: Eukaryota > Metazoa > Chordata > Actinopteri > Salmoniformes > Salmonidae > Salmo > Salmo trutta. The sequence continues at coordinate 51,780,204 of NC_042978.1, read as the reverse complement.
GGCATAATGTACTTTAAACTGCAACATGTTCTCTAAACTCCATGGCAAAATGTAGAATTGCAGGAAATTTGCTTTAAAACTGCAAAAGTTTATTTGAGCTCCATGGAGACATTTTCAATAAGTTCTCTAAAACTCAGGCGTGCCGACCTAAGCCCCTTTTGATCCAGAAAAAACAAATATTGATTTTTTATTTCACCTTTATTTAACCAGGTAGGCCAGTTGAGAACAAGTCCTTTATTTAACCAGGTAGGCCAGTTGAGAACAAGTCCTTTATTTAACCAGGTAGGCCAGTTGAGAACAAGTCCTTTATTTAACCAGGTAGGCCAGTTGAGAACAAGTTCTCATTTACAATTACGACCTGGCCAAGATAAAGCAAAGCAGTTCGACACATATAACAACACAGAGTTACACATGGAGTAAAACAAACATGCAGTAGAAAAATAAGTCTATATACAATGTGAGCAAATGAGGTGAGATAAGGGAGGTAAAGGCAATAAATAGGCCATAATGGCGAAATAATTACAATATAGCAATGAAACACTGGAGTGATAGATGTGCAGAAGATGAATGTGCAAGTAGAGATACTGGGGTGCAAAGGAGCAAGATAAATAAATAAATACAGTATGGGGATGAGGTAGTTGGATGGGCTATTTAAAGATGGGCTATGTACAGGTGCAGTGATCTGTGAGCTGCTCTGACAGCTGGTGCTTAAATATGAATGTACCCGCTCTCTCGAGCCCTGCCTCAAATGTACAAATTCAACCTAACGATATGCCATACAGAGTTACAGTATATCTGACAGTACATCTGAGTGCCATACAGAGCTACAGTACATCTGACAGTATATCTAAGTGCCATATAGAGCTACAGTACGTACTGTACAGGGTTTCCGTTAGCCGGTAATTGCCCGTTAGCCGGTAATTGCCCGCTTGTGGCTGATAAAAAAAGATGAAAAGCAGATACATGTTGCCGCCCAAATTGACCGGGACAAAAAAAAAAAATCCCATTGCAAAATAATACTTTTTATTCATTTATGTAAATATCAGCCAATGATCGTCATGCTTATCGGTCGATAGGTTAATTTGCTGAAGTTAGTGGAATTAAATTGGGCCGTATATTTTCATTACTATCTTATTCATCATTCGACCATAGAAACATGGAGACAATTATGTTCATTAAGATTTACTCACATGCCATTGAAGCCAGCATTTAATTAAAGCGCACCTCCCATTCACCATTGGAGTGTATAGGCTATAGTCACCCACCACTTTACCTTCCATCAAAGTATCTTAGCCATAGCAATATTGAGGCAGTTATTTTATAAAGATTTCCTCATGCCATTAACCAGAATTTCTGTCCTGTTCTACAGGTTGTTATATCATCTTTCTTTCGTTGTCCAGAAGACAAAAAAGGCACAACCCTTGTCATATTATACTGAACAAAAAATATAAACGCAACATGTAAAGTGTTGGTCCCATGTTTCATGAGCAGAAATAACAAAAGATCCCAGAAAATGTTCCATATGCACAAAAAAAAGCGTGTTTACATCCATCTTAGTGAGCATTTCTCCTTTGCCAAGATAATACGTCCACCTGACAGGTGTGGCATATCAAGAAGCAGATTAAACAGCATGATCATTACACAGGTGCACCTTGTGCTGGGGGGGGGGGCAATAAAAGGCCACTCTAAAATGTGCAGTTTTGTCACACAACACAATTCCACAGATGTCTCAAGTTTTGAGGGAGCGTGCAATTGGCTTGTAGGAATGTCCACCAGAGCTGTTGCCACAAAATGTAATGTTAATTTTCTACCATAAGCCGCCTCCCAACGTCATTTTAGAGAATTTGGGTTTACGTCCAACCCGCCTCACAACCGCAGACCATGTGTAACCACGCCAACCCAGGACCTCCACATCCGGCTTCTTCACCTGCGGGATCGTCTGAAACCAGCCACCCCGGGACAGCTGATGAAACTGTGGATTTTGCACAAACGAAGAATTTCTGCACAAACTATCAGAAATCGTCTCAGGGAAGCTCATCGTCCTCACCAGGGTCTTGACCTGACTGCAGTTCGGCATTAGTGGACAAATGCTCACCTTCGATGGCCACTGGTACGCTGGAGAACTGTGCTCTTCACAGATGGCAGACAGTATGGCGTTATGTGGGCAAGCAATTTGGTGGCGGTGGGGTTATGGTATGGGGCAGGCAAAAGCTACAGACCACGAATAGACCACGAACACAATTGTATTTTATCGATGGCAATTTGAATGCACAGAGATACCGTGACGAGATCCTGAGGCCCGTTGTCGTTCTACTCATCCGCCACCATCACCTCATGTTTCAGCATGATAACGCACGGCCCCCATGTCAACAAGGATCTGGACACAATTCCTGGAAGCTGAAAATGTCCCAGTTCTTCCATGGCCTGAATACTCACCAGACATGTCACCCATGCAGCATGTTCGGGATGCTCTGGATCGACGTGTACGACAGCGTGTTCCAGTTTCCCGCCAATATCAGGCCACAATCAACAGCCTGATCAACTCTATGTGAAGGAGATGTGTCGCGCTGCATGAGGCAAATGGTGGTCACACCAGATACTGACTGGTTTTCTGAATGGGAGGTGTGCTTTAATTACGAGTTGAAAAATAAAAATAGCTATTTGTAATCGTGGCCATCAAAACAGTTAACACGCGTTTGCATTTAGAATTGTTGCGCAATGACTGGGCTGACCAATGACTGGGCTAACCAATGACTGGACTAACCAATGACTGGACTAACCAATGACTGGGCTAACCAATGACTGGGCTAACCAATGACTGGACTAACCAATGACTGGACTAACCAATGACTGGACTAACCAATGACTGGACTAACCAATGACTGGACTAACCAATGACTGGGCTGACCAATGACCGGGCTGACCAATGACCGGGCTGACCAATGACCGGACTAACCAATGACTGAGCTAACCAATGACTGAGCTAACCAATGACTGGACTAACCAATGACTGAGCTAACCAATGACTGAGCTAACCAATGACTGGGCTAACCAATGACTGGGCTGACCAATGACTGGGCTAACCAATGACTGGACTAACCAATGACTGGGCTGACCAAAGCACATTTCACTCCAGTACCAGCTTTTTGAGGAGCTGCTCTCATGTTGTCTTGACAGGTGATGGGCTATACCGCTCATCAAACTAGGCTCTGTATGCTGTGACCATGATCAGATACATGACTATCAAGATTACACACGCAGCAATTTAATTCCACTAAATTAATGTATTTTCACCATCTAACCGATTAATGTGTCCCGTGTGGCTCAGATGGTAGAGCATGGTGTTTGCAATGCCATGGTTGTGGATTCGATTCCCACGGGGGACCAGTACAGAGAAAAAATGTATTACATTTACATTTTAGTCATTTAGCAGACGCTCTTATCCAGAGCGACTTACAGTAGTGAATGCATACATTTCATTTCATCCATTTTTTTTATTTTATAATTTTTTTGTACTGGCCCCCCGTGGGAATCGAACCCACAACCCTGGCGTTGCAAACACCATGCTCTACCAACTGAGCCACAGGGAAGGCATGTGTGAAATGTATGCATTCACTACTGTAAGTCGCTCTGGATAAGAGCGTCTGCTAAAATGACTAAAAATGTAAAATGTTAACATTCCTAGACTGAAAACACAAAAACACTACCTGCTCTGCACTGTCCCTTCCTGGCCAGGCGGAGAAGTCCTTTCTTCTTGAGGATGAAGCTTCCTCCTATGAAGACGCTGGAGCTGATGGCGAGTCCCAGGCCGATGTAGAAATCATACTTCCCTCTGTCCTGGCCCATGGTGACTCTGGATGTGTTGTTCGTACTTGTCTGTTACATAGACCACCACCACACAGCAGTTCCAGACCAGCTGAACTGAACGCGTGTCACCAAGTACCTTTAGTAAGCAAAACAGGAACTCAATATAACTCAAGTTTACAACTGTTAACGTTAGTAATTCAAATGGTCAAATCAGAGTCCTCCCAGTTAGGCTACCTGACCAGTTCCCAGTTAGGCTACCTGACCAGTTAGGCTACCTGACCAGTTCCCAGTTAGGCTACCTGACCAGTTCACAGTTAGGCTACCAGACCAGTTCCCAGTTAGGCTACCTGACCAGTTCACAGTTAGGCTACCTGACCATTGACAAGTTACATCGCAGAGTGAACAACACTGATCAAATATAGTTGGTCCCATTAAAGAAATGGCACATTGACTATCTGTATGCAAAGATTACGTGGACCAATCCAATCTGTCACTTCCGTAAAATGTACTCATGAATATTCAATGAGTCAAGAATTATGGAAGCGATTTAAGATTACAGAAATTCCGCATTCAAGACAATTCGTAACTATGACATTTCAGACTTTTAAACTTGTAGGAATGATGAGCTCCGAGTTCGTCACTGGTAAAGTATCAGAATCCATAATAAAACGTAATGCCAATGTTGGCACCATTTGTCATTCAACACCGCACGATGAAAACAACATGACGTGATTGGTGAGGCGCTGCATGAGGAGACATATTTTCATATGATAGCTAGCTAACTAACATTAAGCTAACTTTTACTGGCATGGCTATAGCTAACGTTAGCTAACAGTAAAATAAAATAAATCACATTTTATTGGTCACATACATATTTATCAGATGTTACTGCGGATGTAGCGAAATGCTAAGTTATTACAAAAGACAGTATTATTACCTTAAATTTACTAGCCTCGTTATCAATTTCCTAGCATCGTTATCAATTTCCTAGCATCGTTATCAATTTCCTAGCCGCGTCCTCAGAGCATGCGCAGATCAGCTGGCTGGTGTGTTTACGGACATATTCAATCAATCCTTATCCCAGTCTGCTGTCCCCACATGCTTCAAGATGGCCACTATTGTTGCTGAACCAAAGAAGGCAAAGATTACTGAACTAAATGACTATCGCCCCATAGCACTCACTTCTGTCATCATGAAGTGAGAGACTAGTCAAGGATCATATCACCTCCACCTTACCGGCCACCCTAGACCCACTTCAATTTGCATACCACCACAATAGGTTCACAGACGATGCAATAGCCATCACACTGCCCTATCCCATCTGGACAAGAGGAATACCTTTGTAAGAATGCTGTCAATTGACAACAGCTCAGCATTCAACACCATAGTACCCTCCAAGCTCATCATTAAGCTTAAGGCCCTGGGTCTCGACCCCGCCCTGTGCAACTGGGTCCTGGACTTCCTGACGGGCCGCCCAGAGGTGGTGAAGGTAGGAAACAGCATCTCCACTTCGCTGATCCTCAACACTTTGGGCCCCACAAGGGTGCGTTCTCAGCCCCCTCCTGTACTCTCTGTTCACCTATGACTGCATGGCCATGCACGCCTCCAACTCAATCATCAAGTTTGCAGATGACACTACAGTGGTAGGCTTGATTACCAACAATGACGAGACGGCCTACAGGGAGGAGGTGAGGGCACTCGGAGTGTGGTGTCAGGAAAACAACCTCTCACTCAACGTCAACAAAACAAAGGAGATGATCGTGGACTTCAGGAAACAGCAGAGGGAGCACCCCCCCATCCACATTGATGGGACAGTTTTAAGTTCCTCGGTTTACACAACACGGACAAACTGAAATGGTCCACCCACACAGACAGCGTGGTGAAGAAGGCGCAGCAGCACCTCTTCAACCTCAGGAGGCTGAAGAAATTTGGCTTGTCACCTAAAACACTCAAAAACTTTTACAGATGCACAATCGAGAGCATCCTGTCGGACTGTATCACCGCCTGGTATGGCAACTGCTCCGCCCACAACCGCAAGGCTCTCCAGAGGGTAGTGCGGTCTGCACAACGCATCACCGGGGGCAAACTACCTGCCCTCCAGGACACCTACAGCACCCGATGTCACAGGAAGGCCAAAAAGATCATCAAGGACAACAACCACCCGAGCCACTGCCTGTTAACCCCGCTACCATCCAGAAGGCGAGGTCAGTACAGGTGTATCAAAGCTGGGACAGAGAGACTGAAAAACAGCTTCTACTGACCCAAATCACCAGCCACTTTAATAAAAGGTATCACTAGTGACTTTAAATAATGCTTACATACATATCCTACACATCTCATATTTACCTTTATTTAACTAGGCAAATCAGTTAAGAACAAATTCTTATTTACAATGACGGACTAGGAACAGTGGGTTAACTGCCTTGTTCAGGGGCAGAACGACAGATTTTTACCTTGTCAGCTCAGGGATATGATCAAGCAACCTTTCGGTTACTGGTCCAACTCTCTAACCACTAGGCTACCTGCCGCCCCATATGGATATACCGCCATCGCTCATCCATATATGTATATGTACATATTCTTATTCCATTGCTTTACATTTGTGTGTATAAAATAGTTGTTGTGTATTTGTTATTTTACTTGTTAGATATTACTGCATTGTCGGAACTAGAAGCACAAGCATTTCGCTAGACTCGCATTAACAACTGCTAACCATGTGTATGTGACCAATAACATGTAATTAGTAACTCATTAACTAACTAAAGTTAGCATATCTAACTAGTTATCATTGTATGAGCTAAAGCTTAATCCTTGTTGTTGTCTACCTCAGAACGACACTAGCTAGCTTGTTAGCATAAGACAAATGTTGGCTAAATCCGTTGATAACTGTACCAGCTACTGAGCTAGTTAAGCAAGATGACATTATTTAGAAACGTGTCCAAAAATAACTTAACGTTAGCAAGCTAGCTAACTGGCATGCTATCGTAAACATGAACATCCTAGGTATGTTTCCGTGCGAAATACCTGGCAACAACAACAAAAAGATCCCTTGTTTGACCAATACGACGGTGGTAATTGGCTAGCTATTCTATAATATGTATCACATCGTTAGCTAGCTCTCTTCACATTTTGTTACGACCCAACTTGACCGCAAGGTTGACGCTACGAGCGATGGGGTTTCCAAAGCACTTGCAACCAAAGACAGTTCCGGGAAGCTCTGTGGCGTTACGGTTACCGATATCCCCGTTACCGATCCGACGCAACGTACGGATGTTCCGTTCAAAATTACGTCATCACGTGATTAATGACGTCCGGAGCAAGCTGCTGTTCTTCTTTGGTATAATGGCGTTGGCAACAATTATATGTGTATTCCGCCACCTACTGTACAGGTGGATAAAAGGATCCAAAAAGGGGGGGGAGAAATGCAGTGTAAAAAAAAAATACAATAAAAAAATAAACTATCAGTAACGAGATGCTAATGAAACTAAATCAGATTTCCTGTTTTAATCAGGTCCAGGAGGATCCTGTGATGGCGGGACATTTCCTGGCGACAGTAGTCCTTGCAGTGCTTCTGCCGTTAAGTCTTGGAGGACCAAAAACTTCTCGGCTGCAGATATAATGATGTCCAGCTTCTTAGACGTATTGGACGCTTGTGCAATAATAACTGTGGCTATAAATGCTACAAAATCCACCTTCACATTAAGTGTATCCAGAACACTTGATTGACGTATAAGGATTATAAGCTTGAGGTGGCTTCTTTGATCTCGTAGGTTGCCAGGCTACGTAAGAAACTGGGGAAAAGCAGAGTGAAATGTTTACCTTTTCTACGCCGGTGGCTGGACGACGTTTGCGCATGCTGGATGCATCTCTGTCTTGTCGTTTGTCATTATCCGACTGGCCGGTGTTGCCCTGAGTTTGTTTGCCAGGGGAGCCATCTTCTGCTTCTCGTCCCCCATTTGACAGAGGAGTCAAAGGAGCACAGCAAGAGGAGCATGGCAATCAACGATGGTTGCATGTAACGAGCCGTGGAAGCCGAAGACAGTGGTACTCCCGCAAAGCAGTCTAAACTCCCAACGAGACGCTAAGAGCTAAGAGCGGATACAAACAACAAATAGTTTCGCCACCCTGGAGCCTGATCTTCCTGCACCTTCGTCGCTGGGGGTACCTGTGTCTGCGGCCGCTGTACCTACTCCTACTCTTTCCCCTACGATTTCGAAGTCGACGTCAGCAACCTTCCGTCCCTGCTCTGGATCGAGCGAGGCTTCTCCATCTGTCGGAGGCCTGCACCATCCCATGAAGCATGGGAGTGGGCGGATTTCCTTGTCCTTCTCACCAGCTGTAATTTTGGGAAGCTCCATGATAAGAAATGTGACTGTTCCTGGTGCAAAAACAATGTCCCATCCAGGAGCGAGAGTAAACGACATTACTAAGCTACTCCTGAATGTACTACGCCAGGACATGGACATGGAAATCCATTCTATTTTAGTCCATGTGTGTTTTCAAATCAAATGTTATTATTATGGGTCCTCAGATCCTCAAAAGGTTCTACAGCTGCACCATCGAGAGCATCCTGACTGGTTGCATCACCACCTGGTACGGCAACTGCTCAGCCTCCGTCCGACAGTAGAGATGCGCTGAATACAACATTTACATTACATTTACATTACATTTTAGTCATTTAGCAGACGCTCTTATCCAGAGCGACTTACAGTAGTGAATGCATACATTTCATACAATTTCATACATTTTTTTTTTTCTGTGCTGGCCCCCCGTGGGAATCGAACCCACAACCCTGGTGTTGCAAACACCATGCTCTACCAACTGAGCTACAGGGAAGGCTAACAGGTGTAGACCTTGCAGTGAAATGCTTACTTACGAGCCCCTAACCAACAATGCAGTTTAAAAAAAAATACAGATAAGAATAAGAAATAGAAGTAACAAGTAATTAAAAAGCAGCAGTGAAATAACAATAACAAGACTATATACAGGGGGGTACCGATACAGAGTCAATGTATGGGGGCACCGGTTATTTGAGGTAATATGTACATGTAGGTAGAGTTATTAAAGTGACTATGCATAGATGACAACAGAGAGTAACAGCAGTGTAGAAGAGGGGGGGCACTGCAAATAGTCTGGGTAGCCATTTCACTAGATGTTCAGGAGACTTATGGCTTGGGGGTAGAAGCTGTTTAGAAGCCTCTTGGACCTAGACTTGGCGCTCTGGTACCGCTTGCCGTGCGGTAGCAGAGAGAACAGTCTATGACTGGAGTGGGTGGAGTCTATGACAATTTTTAGGGCCCTCCTCTGACACCGCCTGGTATAGAGGTCCTGGATGGCAGGAAGCTTGGCCCCAGTGATGTACTGGGCCGTTCGCACTACCCTCTGTAGTGCCTTACGGTCGCAGGCTGAGCAGTTGCCGTACCAGGCAGTGATGCAACCAGTCAGGATGCTCTCGATGGTGCAGCTGTAGAACCTTTTGAGGATCTGAGGACCCATGCCAAATCTTTTCAGTCTCCTGAGGGGGAATAGGTTTTGTCGTGCCATCTTCACGACTGTCTTGGTGTGCTTGGACCATGTTAGTTTGTTGTTGATGTGGACACCAAGGAACTTGAAGCTCTCAACCTGCTCCACTGCAGCCCTGTCGATGAGAATGGGGGCGTGCTCGTTCCTCTTTTTCCTGTAGTCCACAATCATCTCCTTTGTGTTGATCACGTTGAGGGAGAGGTTGTTGTCCTGGCACTACACGGCCATGTCTCTGACCTCCTCCCTATAGGCTGTCTCGTCGTTGTCAGTGATCAGGCCTACCAATGTTGTGTCATCAGCAAACTTAATGATGGTGTTGGAGTCAAGACTGGCCGTGCAGTCATGAGTGAACAGGGAGTACAAGAGGGGAACTGAGCATGCACCCCTGAGGGGCCCCTGTGTTGAGGATCAGCGTGGCGGATGTGTTGTTACCTACCCTCACCACCTGGGGGCGGCCCGTCAGGAAGTCCAGGATCCAGTTGCAGAGGGAGGTGTTTAGTCCCAGGGTCCTTACCTTACTGATGAACTTTGAGGGCACTATGGTGTTGAACGCTGAGCTGTAGTCAATAAATAGCATTCTCACATAGGTGTTCCTTTTGTCCATGTGGGAAAGGGCAGTGTGGAGTGCAATGGAGATTGCGTCATCTGTGGATCTGTTGGGCAGTACGCAAATTGGAGTGGGTCTAGGGTTTCTGGGATAATGGTGTTGATGTGAGCCATGACTAGCCTTTCAAAGCACTTCATGGCTACAGACGTGAGTGCTACGGGTCGGTAGTCATTTAGGCAGGTTACCTTAGTGTTCTTGGGCACAGGGACTATGGTGGTCTGCTTGAAACATGTTGTTATTACA
>NC_042978.1:51675024-51762524 GCF_901001165.1 Salmo trutta | reverse complement strand
GACAGTGCCTTAAGTAGCTGAACCTGCCATTACTAGAACCTTGTAAAACGTACATGTTTTTCTTTATGTTAGGCATGACACGACCGTTAGACATAATGACATGTTTCTGTGAATGAGCTATAGTCCCTCACGGATTGATGTTCACATAAGTCACATGGTTCGTACGGATGTAAAAAAAAAAATCTCTCAAAATCTGACGTTGGCACCCAGACGCTGGCACCCATTCAAATGAACCTCAAGTTTGCCTTGTTCGTGCTCTTACATTAAATACCATGAATGTTTTCTCATCAGCTATGAATGTTGTTTGAAATGTCTCATGCAACATACTTCGGTGAAATCGTTATCAACCTACTGCAAAACCCTTAAAGAAAATACATTTAAAAATGTGTGTGTAAGGTTTGCTATTAGCGTGCTAACACTCAGACAGACCTGTAGAATAGCTAGCCATTGTTAGCATTCACTGGTTCAAGTTGAAGTAACAATTGAGTGTAATGGATTTGACTGGTGACTATGACATGAATATATATCATTCACAACATTTCGACCAGAGCTATTTTTATGGTGTGTCGTTATTGCTTGAAATCAGGCTTGGCTGCACTGCTTTCAATGGGTTTCCACTAGCTTTATCCACAAAGCTAGATTCCACAGGCAGAAAGCTAGATTCTACAGCCACAAAGCTAGATTCCACAGCCAGAAAGCTAGATTCCACAGCCAGAAAGTCAAATTCCACAGCCAGAAAGTCAGATTTCACAGCCAGAAAGTCAGATTCCACAGCCAGAAAGCTAGATTCCACAGCCAGAAAGTCAGATTCCACAGCCAGAAAGTCAGATTCCACAGCCAGAAAGTCAGATTTCACAGCCAGAAAGTCAGATTCCACAGCCAGAAAGTCAGATTCCACAGCCAGAAAGTCAGATTCCACAGCCAGAAAGCTACATTCCACAGCCACAAAGCTAGATTCCACAGCCACAAAGCTAGATTCCACAGCCACAAAGCTAGATTCCACAGCCACAAAGCTAGATTCCACAGCCAGAAAGCTAGATTCCACAGCCAGAAAGTCAGATTCCACAGCCAGAAAGTCAGATTCCACAGCCAGAAAGCTAGATTCCACAGCCAGAAAGTCAGATTCCACAGCCAGAAAGCTAGATTTCACAGCCAGAAAGTCAGATTCCACAGCCAGAAAGCTAGATTCCACAGCCAGAAAGTCAGATTCCACAGCCAGAAAGTCAGATTCCACAGCCAGAAAGTCAGATTCCACAGCCAGAAAGTCAGATTCCACAGCCACAAAGCTAGATTCCACAGCCAGAAAGTCAGATTCCACAGCCAGAAAGTCAGATTCCACAGCCAGAAAGTCAGATTCCACAGCCAGAAAGCTAGATTCCACAGCCAAAATTGGCTAAAACAATTAGCATTTATTGCTGCATTTAAGATTAGGGTTAACAGTGGGGTTAAGGTTAGGGTTAAAATAAAATTGTAGAAATGTAGAAATGGGCAGGGTTTATGACTTTGTGGCTATAGCAGCTAGTAACGACCCTTTAAATTGATAAAGATGGCTTCCGTACCCCTCTCTAGACATCACTCTAGGTTGAAGACCTCGAGTGAATTTAATTGAAAACATCACTTTACCATGTTGACCTATGCTAGCTAATGTCGATGTCGCCTACAAGTGTGCTCAGAGATTTCTATTGGAGAAGCAGTTTCTGCATATTTTCATACAGGGTTCCTCAACTGGCTGGATTAGAGAGAGATATACAGTAGGTCATCATATACAAAATGGAAGCAATGTTTGAAATGATTACGTTTTTAGGCAAATATCTATTTGGGCTTCGTGTTGTCAATTTGCAGTCTACAAATTATTTTTAATTTTGTTCCCGGCCCCCTGACATCCGCCACAAGATAAAAATACGAAATAAAAGTAAAGATTTCCAGCCAGCAGCTTAATCTAGTTGACTATCGCTTTTTGGTGAAAAGGTGATCCTTCGCATGCGTAGAAATAGTGTCACGCCCGGCCGGAGTCCGCACCTTTGGGGGGGGGGTACTGTCTTGCCCTGACCTGAGAGAGCCTTTTTTTATGTCTCTATTTAGGTTTGGTCAGGGTGTGATTTGGGTGGGCATTCTATGTCCTTTTTTCTATGCTTTGTATTTCTTTGTTTTGGCCTGGTATGGCTCTCAATCAGGGACAGCTGTACATCGTTGCTGCTGATTGGGAGTCATACTTAGGTAGCCTGTTTTCCTTTGGGGGTTTTTGTGGATAGTTAATTTCTGTTTAGTGTTTTTGCACCTGACGGAACTGTTCGGTTGTTCTTTTGTTTGCTTGTCGCTTTAGTGTTCAGTTTTAACATTAAAATGACGAACACTTACCACGCTGCATTTTTGTCTGATTTCTCTTTCCCTTCATCCGAGGACGACGAAGACCGTGACAAATAGGTCCTGTGAAATAACACTTCCTTTCATTCTAACGGAAATTCTCTAGATTAATATTTTAGTGAACAACACTAATAAAAAGTCCCCTTCTGGATTGCCATATTCTGAATTATTGACCGTTTTCACCTTGAAAGTTTTTCAAACACATTTAACTCCAATCTGCTGTAAGTATTTGAATTGATGATAAACCGTCTTTTAAAACACACATTGAAAAACACACAAAGAAGCTGAGAATTGAGATTTGATTTCCTTTATATAAATAAATCCTGACATATTTTTCTTAAAACAGTGAGGCATTGGTTACAAACACTGCATGGAGAGAAGGCTCAGACTCATCTCAGTATTACATTTTAGTCATTTAGCAGACACTCTTATCCAGAGCGACTTACACTAGTGAATGCATACATTTCATACATTTATTTTTTCTCCATACTGGTCCCTCCGTGGGAATCGAACCCACAACCCTGGCGTTGCAAACACCATGCTCTACCAACTGAGCCACACGGGACCCGTGCAAACTCCCCCAACAACAATCATGGATTCTTGTGGAGGGCAATTACATGAACTATTTGATTCTGTTGCACAAATGAAAATGTGAAAACTATAGTTAAATGTACATATCTGATCATATAAGGCAGGGAGCAGTCACTGTATGCGTCATAAATGTCATCTTATTCCCTACTTTTGACCAGAGCCCTGGTCTAAAGTAGTGCACTATATAGGGAATAGGGCTCTGGTCTAAAGTAGTGCACTATACAGGGAACAGGGCTCTGGTCTAAAGTAGTGCACTATATAGAGAATAAGGCTCTGGTCTAAAGTAGTGCACTATATAGATATGAGACCCCAGGACATCCAGCTGAAGGAGATATGAGGCCCCAGGACATCCAGCTGAAGGAGATATGAGGGCCCCAGGACATCCAGCTGAAGGAGATATGAGGCCCCAGGACATCCAGCTGAAGGAGATATGAGGCCCCCAGGCCATCCAGCTGAAGGAGATATGAGGGCCCCAGGACATCCAGCTGAAGGAGATATGAGGCCCCAGGACATCCAGCTGAAGGAGATATGAGGCCCCCAGGCCATCCAGCTGAAGGAGATATGAGGCCCCCAGGCCATCCAGCTGAAGGAGATATGAGGCCCCCAGGACATCCAGCTGAAGGAGATATGAGGGCCCCAGGACATCCAGCTGAAGGAGATATGAGGGCCCCAGGACATCCAGCTGAAGGAGATATGAGGCCCCCAGGACATACAGCTGAAGGAGATATGAGGCCCCAGGACATACAGCTGAAGGAGATATGAGGCCCCAGGACATCCAGCTGAAGGAGATATGAGGGCCCCAGGACATCCAGCTGAAGGAGATATGAGGGCCCCAGGACATCCAGCTGAAGGAGATATGAGGCCCCCAGGACATACAGCTGAAGGAGATATGAGGCCCCAGGACATACAGCTGAAGGAGATATGAGGCCCCAGGACATCCAGCTGAAGGAGATATGAGGGCCCCAGGACATCCAGCTGAAGGAGATATGAGGGCCCCAGGACATCAAGCTGAAGGAGATATGAGGGCCCAGGACATCCAGCTGAAGGAGATATGGCCCCCAGGACATCCAGCTGAAGGAGATATGAGGGCCCCAGGACATCCAGCTGAAGGAGATATGAGGGCCCCAGGACATCCAGCTGAAGGAGATATGAGGGCCCCAGGACATCCAGCTGAAGGAGATATGACGCCCCCAGGACATTCAGCTGAAGGAGATATGAGGGCCGCAGGACATCCAGCTGAAGGAGAAATGAGGGCCCCATTATTATTAACCAATACCCCTTGTATATAGTCTCATTACTAACCGGTACCCCTGTATATAGCCTCATTACTACCTGGTACCCCTGTATATAGCCTCATTACTAACCAGTACCCCCTGTATATAGCCTCATTACTAACCGGTACCCCCTGTATATAGTCTCATTACTAACCTGTACCCCCTGTATATAGCCTCATTACTAACTGGTACCCCCTGTATATAGTCTCATTACTAACCTGTACCCCCTGTATATAGCATCATTACTAACCGGTACCCCCTGTATATAGCCTCATTACTAACCGGTACCCCCTGTATATAGCCTCATTACTAACCGGCACCCCCTGTATATAGCCTCATTACTAACCTGTACCCCTGTATATAGCCTCATTACGAACCTGTACCCCCTGTATATAGCCTCATTACTAACCTGTACCCCTGTATATAGCCTCATTACTAACCATTACCCCCTGTATATAGCCTCATTACTAACCGGTACCCCCTGTATATAGTCTCATTACTAACCTGTACCCCTGTATATCAAATCAAATCAAATCAAATCAAATTTATTTATATAGCCCTTCGTATATCAGCTGAAATCTCAAAGTGCTGTACAGAAACCCAGCCTAAAACTCCAAACAGCAAGCAATGCATGTGAAAGAGGCACGGTGGCTAGGAAAAACTCCCTAGGAAAAACTCCCTAGAAAGGCCAAAAACCTAGGAAGAAACCTAGAGAGGAACCAGGCTATGAGGGGTGGCCAGTCCTCTTCTGGCTGTGCCGGGTGGATATTATAACAGAACATGGTCAAGATGTTAAAATGTTCATAAATGACCAGCATGGTCAAATAATAATAATCATTGTAGTTGTCGAGGGTGCAACAAGCACGTCCGGTGAACAGGTCAGGGTTCCGTAGCCGCAGGCAGAACAGTTGAAACTGGAGCAGCAGCATGGCCAGGTGGACTGGGGACAGCAAGGAGTCATCATGCCAGGTAGTCCTGAGGCATGGTCCTAGGGCTCAGGTCCTCCGAGAGAAAGAAAGAAAGAGAGAAAGAGAGAATTAGAGAGAGCATATTTAAATTCACACAGGACACCGGATAAGACAAGAGAATACTCCAGATGAAACAGACTGACCCTAGCCCCCCGGCACATAAACTACTGCAGCATAAATACTGGAGGCTGAGACAGGAGGGATCAGAAGACACTGTGGCCCCATCCGATGATACCCCCGGACAGGGCCAAACAGGCAGGATATAACCCCACCCACTTTGCCAAAGCACAGCCCCCACACCACTAGAGGGATGTCTACAACCACCAACTTACCGTCCGAAGACAAGGCCGAGTATAGCCCACAAAAATCTCCGCCATGGCACAACCCAAGGGGGGGGCGCCAACCCAGACAGGAAGACCACGTCAGTGACTCAACCCACTCAAGTGACGCACCCCTCCCATGGACGGCATGGAAGAACACCAGTAAGTCAGTGACTCAGCCCCTGTAATAGGGTTAGAGGCAGAGAATCCCAGTGGAAAGAGGGGAACCGGCAAGGCAGAGACAGCAAGGGCGGTTCGTTGCTCCAGCCTTTCCGTTCACCTTCACACTCCTGGGCCAGACTACACTTAATCATAGGACCTACTGAAGAGATAAGTCTTCAGTAAAGACTTAAAGGTTGAGACTGAGTCTGCGTCTCTCACATGGGTAGGCAGACTATTCCATAAAAATGGAGCTCTATAGGAGAAAGCCCTACCTCCAGCAGTTTGCTTAGAAATTCTAGGGACAATTAGGAGGCCTGCGTCTTGTGACCGTAGCGTACGTGTAGGTATGTACGGCAGGACCAAATCGGAAAGATAGGTAGGAGCAAGCCCATGTAATGCTTTGTAGGTTAGCAGTAAAACCTTGAAATCAGCCCTTGCCTTAACAGGAAGCCAGTGTAGGGAGGCTAGCACTGGAGTAATATGATCAAATTTTTTGGTTCTAGTCAGGATTCTAGCAGCCGTATTTAGCACTAACTGAAGTTTGTTTAGTGCTTTATCCGGGTAGCCGGAAAGTAGAGCATTGCAGTAGTCCAGCCTAGAAGTAACAAAAGCATGGATTAATTTTTCTGCGTCATTTTTGGACAGAAAGTTTCTGATTTTTGCAATGTTACGTAGATGGAAAAAAGCTGTCCTTGAAACAGTCTTGATATGTTCTTCAAAAGAGAGATCAGGGTCCTGTCTCGTCCTGGCCAGTGTATAAGGTTAATTGTTTTGTAGTTTGGTCAGGGCGTGACAGAGGGTATTTGTTTTATGTGGTTCAGGGTGGTGTGTTTTGTTAAAAGGGTGTTTGTTTTAGTAATTCCGGGTGTTGGTTTATGTTTAGGTATTTCTATGTGGAGTCTAGTATGTCTGTTTCTATGTCTGGTTAATTGGGGTTGGGACTCTCAGTTGAAGGCAGGTGTTGTCTATCTGCCTTTGATTGAGGGTCCCATATATGAGGGTGTGTTTGTTTGTTATTTGTGGGTGATTGTGCTGTGTTGAGCTTTGCTTTGCAGACTGTCAGTGTATCGTTCGTTTTCTTGTTTGTTGTTTTTGTATTCGTGTTGAATTTCATTAAATGTTCAAGATGAACTCTATCGACTCTGGTATTGGTCTACCTTTTCCGACGATGATTTCGTTATATCGTCTGAAGACGAAGGTAATCGTGACAGGTCCAGAGTAACACCGAGGTCCTTCACAGTTTTATTTGAGACGACTGTACAACCATCCAGATTAATTGTCAGATTGAACAGAAGATCTCTTTGTTTCTTGGGACCTAGAACAAGCATCTCTGTTTTGTCCGAGTTTAAAAGTAGAAAGTTTGCAGCCATCCACTTCCTTATGTCTGAAACACAGGCTTCTAGCGAGGGCAATTTTGGAGCTTCACCATGTTTCATTGAAATGTACAGCTGTGTGTCGTCCGCATAGCAGTGAAATTTAACATTATGTTTTCGAATGACATCCCCAAGAGGTAAAATATATAGTGAAAACAATAGTGGTCCTAAAACGGAACCTTGAGGAACACCGAAATTTACAATTGATTTGTCAGAACACCAAAATTTACAATTGATTTGTCAGAGGACAAACCATTCACAGAGACATATAGCCTCATTACTAACCGGTACCCCCTGTATATAGCCTCATTACTAACCTGTACCCCCTGTATATAGCCTCATTACTAACCTGTACCCCCTGTATACAGCCTCATTACTAACCTGTACCCCCTGTATATAGCCTCATTACTAACCTCTACCCCCTGTATATAGCCTCATTACTAACCGGTACCCCCTGTATATAGCCTCATTACTAACCGGTACCCCTTGTATATAGCCTCCATACTAACCGGTACCCCTTGTATATAGCCTCATTACTAACCTGTACCCCTTGTATATAGCCTCATTACTAACCTGTACCCCCTGTATATAGCCTCATTACTAACCTGTACCCCCTGTATATAGCCTCATTACTACCTGGTACCCCCTGTATATAGCCTCATTACTAACCTGTACCCCCTGTATATAGCCTCATTACTACCTGGTACCCCCTGTATATAGCCTCATTACTAACCGGTACCCCCTGTATATAGCCTCATTACTACCTGGTACCCCTGTATATAGCCTCATTACTACCTGGTACCCCCTGTATATAGCCTCATTACTACCTGGTACCCCTTGTATATAGTCTCATTACTACCTGGTACCCCCTGTATATAGCCTCATTACTAACCTGTACCCCTTGTATATAGCCTCATTACTAACCTGTACCCCCTGTATATAGCCTCATTACTACCTGGTACCCCCTGTATATAGCCTCATTACTAACCGGTACCCCCTGTATATAGCCTCATTACTAACCGGTACCCCCTGTATATAGCCTCATTACGAACCGGTACCCCCTGTTTATAGCCTCATTACTAACCTGTACCCCCTGTATATAGCCTCATAACTACCTGGTACCCCCTGTATATAGCCTCATTACTACCTGGTACCCCTTGTATATAGTCTCATTACTACCTGGTACCCCCTGTATACAGCCTCATTACTAACCTGTACCCCCTGTATATAGCCTCATTACTAACCTCTACCCCCTGTATATAGCCTCATTACTAACCGGTACCCCCTGTATATAGCCTCATTACTAACCGGTACCCCTTGTATATAGCCTCATTACTAACCTGTACCCCTTGTATATAGCCTCATTACTAACCTGTACCCCCTGTATATAGCCTCATTACTAACCTGTACCCCCTGTATATAGCCTCATTACTACCTGGTACCCCCTGTATATAGCCTCATTACTAACCTGTACCCCCTGTATATAGCCTCATTACTACCTGGTACCCCCTGTATATAGCCTCATTACTAACCGGTACCCCCTGTATATAGCCTCATTACTACCTGGTGCCCCTGTATATAGCCTCATTACTACCTGGTACCCACTGTATATAGCCTCATTACTACCTGGTACCCCTTGTATATAGTCTCATTACTACCTGGTACCCCCTGTATATAGCCTCATTACTAACCTGTACCCCTTGTATATAGCCTCATTACTAACCTGTACCCCCTGTATATAGCCTCATTACTACCTGGTACCCCCTGTATATAGCCTCATTACTAACCGGTACCCCCTGTATATAGCCTCATTACTAACCGGTACCCCCTGTATATAGCCTCATTACGAACCGGTACCCCCTGTTTATAGCCTCATTACTAACCTGTACCCCCTGTATATAGCCTCATAACTAACCTGTACCCCCTGTATATAGCCTCATAACTAACCGGTACCCCCTGTATATAGCCTCATAACTAACCTGTACCCGTTGTATATAGTCTCGTTACTAACCGGTACCCCCTGTATATAGCCTCATTACTAACCGGTACCCCCTGTATATAGCCTCATTACTAACCGGTACCCCCTGTATTTAGCCTCATTACTAACCGGTACCCCCTGTATATAGCCTCATTACTAACCGGTACCCCCTGTATATAGCCTCATTACTAACCGGTACCCCTGCACACTGACTCGGTACCGGTACCCCCTGTATATAGTCTCATTACTACCTGGTACCCCTGTATATAGCCTCATTATTGTTATTTTATTGTGTTACATTATTAGTATTTTAATTTTGTTTTACTTTTGTTTATTTATTAAATATTTTAACTCTATTTCTTGAACTGCATTGTTGGTTAAGGGCTTGTAAGTAACATTTCACTGTAAGGTCTACTACACCTGTTGTATTCAGCATTTCACTGTAAGGTCTACTACACCTGTTGTATTCAGCATTTCACTGTGAGGTCTACTACACCTGTTGTATTCAGCATTTCACTGTGAGGTCTACTACACCTGTTGTATTCAGCATTTCACTGTGAGGTCTACTATACCTGTTGTATTCAGCATTTCACTGTGAGGTCTACTACACCTGTTGTATTCAGCATTTCACTGTAAGGTCTACTACACCTGTTGTATTCAGCATTTCACTGTAACCTAACAATTTCACAACAACTACCTTGTACACACAAGTGTAAAGGAATGAATACGAATATGTACATATAAATATATGGATGAGTGATGGCCGAACGGCATAGGCAAGATGCAGTAGATGGTATAGAGTACAGTATATACAGTGGGGGGAAAAAAGTATTTGATCCCCTGCTGATTTTGTACGTTTACCCACTGACAAAGAAATGATCAGTCTATAATTTTAATGGTAGGTTTATTTGAACAGTGAGAGACAGAATAACAACAAAAATATCCAGAAAAACGCATGTCAAAAATGTTATAAATTGATTTGCATTTTAATGAGGGAAATAAGTATTTGTCCCCCTCTCAGTCAGAAAGATTTCTGGCTCCCAGGTGTCTTTTATACAGGTAACGAGCTGAGATTAAGAGCACACTCTTAAAGGGAGTGCTCCTAACCGCAGCTTGTTACCTGTAAAATAGACACCTGTCCACAGAAGCAATCAATCAATCAGATTCCAAACTCTCCACCAAGGCCAAGACCAAAGAGCTCTCCAAGGATGTCAGGGACAAGATTGTAGACCTACACAAGGCTGGAATGGGCTACAAGACCATCGCCAAGCAGCTTGGTGAGAAGGTGACAACATTTGGTGCGATTATTCGCAAATGGAAGAAACACAAAAGAACTGTCAATCTCCCTCGGCCTGTGGCTCCATGCAAGATCTCACCTCGTGGGGTTGCAATGATCATGAGAATGGTGAGGAATCAGCCCAGAACTACACTGGAGGATCTTGCCAATGATCTCAATGCAGCTGGGACCATAGTCACCAAGAAAACAATTGGTAGCACACTACGCCGGGAAGGACTGAAATCCTGCAGCGCTCGCCAGGTCCCCCTGCTCAAGAATACATATACATGCCCGTCTGAAGTTTGCCAATGAACAGTGAATAATTCAGAGGACAACTGGTGAAAGTGTTGTGGTCAGATGAGACCAAAATTGAGCTTTTTGGCATCAACTCAACTCGCTGTGTTTGGAGGAGGAGGAATGCTGCCTATGACCCCAAGAACACCATCTCCACCGTCAAACATGGAGGTGGAAACATTATGCTTTGGGGGTGTTTTTCTGCTAAGGGGACAGGACAACTTCACCGCATCAAAGGGACGATGGACGGGGCCATGTTCCGTCAAATCTTGGGTGAGGACCTCCTTCCCTCAGCCAGGGCATTGAAAATGGTTCGTGGATGGGTATTCCAGCATGACAATTACCCAAAACACACAGCCAAGGCAACAAAGGAGTGGCTCAAGAAGAAGCACATTAAGGTCCTGGAGTGGCCGAGCCAGTCTCCAGACCTTAATCCCATAGAAAATCTGTGGAGGGAGCTGAAGGTTCGAGTTGCCAAACGTCAGCCTCAAAACCTTAATGACTTGGAGTAGATCTGCAAAGAGGAGTGGGACAAAATCCCTCCTGAGATGTGTGCAAACCTGGTGGCCAACTACAAGAAACATCTGACCTCTGTGATTGCCAACAAGGGTTTTGCC
Source organism: Salmo trutta (assembly GCF_901001165.1). Classification (NCBI taxonomy): domain Eukaryota; kingdom Metazoa; phylum Chordata; class Actinopteri; order Salmoniformes; family Salmonidae; genus Salmo; species Salmo trutta. The sequence continues at coordinate 51,751,307 of NC_042978.1, read as the reverse complement.
ACTAAGTACTAAGTCATGTTTTGCAGAGGGGTCAAATACTTATTTCCCTCATTAAAATGCAAATCATTTTATAACATTTTTGAAATGCGTTTTTCTGGATTTTTGTTGTTGTTATTCTGTCTCTCACTGTTCAAATAAACCTACCATTAAAATTATAGACTGATCATTTCTTTGTCAGTGGGCAAATGTACAAAATCAGCAGGGGATCAAATACTTTTTTCCCCCCCTGTACATATGAGATGAGTAATGTAGGTTATGAGAACATTATATAAAGTGGCATTGTTTAAGGTGGCTAGTGATACATTTAATTACATCACATGACAAGATGCAGTAGATGGTATAGCGTACAGTATATACATAAGAGATGAGTAATGTAGGGTAAGTAAACATTATATTATATAAAGTGGCTAGTGATAAATTGATTACATACATTTTTCCATTATTAAAGTGGGTGGAGTTGAGTCAGTATGTTGGCAGCAGCCACTCTGTGTTAGTGATGGCTGTTTAACAGTCTGATGGCCTTGAGATGGAAGCTGTTTTTCAGTCTCTCGGTTCCAGCTTTGATGCACCTGTACTGACCTCGCCTTCTGGATGATAGCGGGGTGAACAGGCAGTGGCTCGGGTGGTTGTTGTCCTTGATGATCTTTTTGGCCTTCCTGTGACATCGGGTGGTGTAGGTGTCCTGGAGGGCAGGTAGTTTGCACCCAGTGATGCGTTGTGCAGACCTCACTACCTTCTGGAGAGCCTTACGGTTATGGGCGGAGCAGCTGCCATACCAGGCGGTGATACAGCCCGACAGGATGCTCTCGATTGTGCATCTGTAAAGGTTTGTGAGTGTTTTAGGTGACAAGCTGAATTTCTTCAGCCTCCTGAGGTTGAAGAGGCGCTGCTGCGCCTTCTTCACCACGCTGTCTGTGTGGGTGGACTATTTCAGTTTGTCCGTGATGTGTACACCGAGGAACTTAAAACTCTCCACCTTCTCCACCACTGTCCCGTCGATGTGGATAGGGGGCTGCTCCCTCTGCTGTTTCCTGAAGTCCACGATCATCTCCTTTGTTTTGTTGACATTGAGTGTGAGGTTATTTTCCTGTATTCAGCATTTCACTGTAAGGTCTACTACACCTGTTGTATTCAGCATTTCACTGTAAGGTCTACTACACCTGTTGTATTCAGCATTTCACTGTAAGGTCTACTACACCTGTTGTATTCAGCATTTCACTGTAAGGTCTACTACACCTGTTGTATTCAGCATTTCACTGTGAGGTCTACTACACCTGTTGTATTCAGCATTTCACTGTAAGGTCTACACCTGTTGTACGCAAGTGACTAATAAAGTTTGATTTGAAACTATTATGCAATCAATGAGTAGTAATGGCGCAGTATAATGTGTTTTTTTGTATAATTTAAATTTAACCATCATTTAAACTAGGCAAGTCAGTTAAGAACAAATTCTTATTTACAATGACAGCCTACCCCGGCCAAACCCGGACGACGCTGGGCCAATTGTGCGCCGCCCTATGGGATTCCCAATCACGGCCGGATGTGATGCAGCTTGGATTCGAACCGGGGACTGCAGTGTCTTGGACCACTACACCACTCGGGTAACGTACATTAGGAAAATATGCCTCATTTAAAACATGATAATGTAGACTACTTCAGCTAAAACATGCCAGTGTAACCGATGTGAAAGGGCTAGTTAGTTAGCGGTGGTGCGCGCTAATAGCATTTCAATCAGTGACGTCACTCGCTCTGAGACTTGAAGTAGGGTTTCCCCTTGCGTTGCAAGGGCCGCGGCTTTTGTGGCGCGATGGGTAACGATGCTTCGGTGGGTGTCAGTTGTTGATGTGTGCAAGGGTCCCTGGTTCGAGCCCGGGTTGGGGCGAAGAGAGGGACGGAACCTACACTGTTACACCAGGAGGTTAAACCGTAAACTAGACTACTTACTGGAGAGTGTACCGCTGCACCATATGCCATCTTTTAGATAGGACCCACCTAAAAAAATTATGAAACACATACAAACACATTAAGAGTCGTCACCCTCTGATTTGCCGTGAACGCAGCATTCTGTTTTGCTGCGAAATCACACTAACATTCACATTCACATGAAAACGTTAGTTAAATGACCTAATGAGACTCTTAACAAAGGGAACGTTCTCTAAAGTCGTAGTAACGTTTTGTTTCAATAATCGGGCTACGTCAAGGAAACAAGGGGAGGAATGAAGGATGCACATGCCAAAATATTCATCACGTCCCGGTGACTGGCAGAAGTCTAGCTACGTCATCTGGTTTCAGCTGTCAATCACATGGGTCCAATATGGACGACCTGGTAATGCAGCAAAGCCCGTGTTAGGACTGGAGGGACAGAATACAACAAGAAATAAAGAACAAAAAACCTTGCAGGTAAAGACAAATAAAAATAATTATAATTGTATACATTTTTTTGGGGGGGGGGGGGGGGGGGGGGTCGGTGTAAATAAAGATGAAGTGAGCGACATCGGCGAGTGTATAAGATGTGAAACGTTTTCCGTCCTTGTATTTGTTATGACCTAGCGCGTTTAGTTAGCTCGGATGTAGCTAGCCGCGTCGCTAAAGTTAAACTCATGTATTGTGGTTCACTGTAACACTAGTATGATCACACAGCAAGTATCCAACGGATTAGCTAAAACAAGTGTGTGGTAACTAGTGTAGATATAGTTACAAAAAAAACATAACGTTGTCTTATTGTCGAAGTAAAATAATAGCTAGCCAAACAGTAGCCTGCAGATCCCCCCGAACCGCTTGTTTACGGTCGGACATCATTCCTGTGTATATTACATATATAAAGACACCGAGGGGGCAACTCAGAAAATATACCTCTATCTAGGGGATGAGAAATACATTTAATACTCCCGATATGTTCAAAAAAAATATCTCAAGTGTTAAGGTTACACGGAGAAGATTGAACGACGGGCTAGCTAGTTTTTTCCCCTGAACACAGTCGTTTTTGTCCTCACGCTAAGAGCCGCAGCGGCCATTTTGGAAAGGCAGTGTCAGCCAATCAGCTCCTCTGTTGTTCAATGGAACCCCGTCCCATAATGGCTGCTACTGCTAGCTAGCTAGCATGAGGACACAATATCTGCTGTTTTACTTAAAACTAGCAGTCGTTCGCAGTCTTTCGGTGTAAATGGGACAATTTCGGAGTACAAGGTATTTCTCAAATCATTAGTTTATTGGGTCACGTTCACCATGTTGTTATGTTGTGTTGTCATGTTGTGTTGCTACCATGCTTGGTTGTTGTGTTGCTACCATGCTGTGTTGTTGTGTTGTGTTGCTACCATGCTGTGTTGTTGTGTTGTGTTTCTACCATGTTGTGTTTCTACCATGTTGTGTTTCTACCATGTTGTGTTTCTACCATGTTGTGTTGCTACCATGCTGTGTTGCTACCATGCTGTGTTGCTACCATGCTGTGTTGCTACCATGCTGTGTTGTTGTGTTGTGTTGCTACCATGCTGTTGTTGTGTTTCTACCATGCTGTGTTGTTGTGTTTCTATCATGCTGTTGTTGTGTTGCTATCATGCTGTTGTTGTCATGTTGTGTTGTTGTGTTGCTGCTGTGTTGTTGTGTTGCTACCATGCTGTGTTGTCATGTGTTGCTGCGTTATGTTGTTGTCTTAGGTTAGTGCTTATGTAGTGATGTGTGTCTCTCTTGCTGTGATGTGTGTTTTGTCCTATATTATTTAAATAAATAAAACATCCCAGGTCCCCTTCCTCGCAGGAGGCCTTTTGGTAGGCCGTCATTGTAAATAAGAATTTATTCTTAACTGACTTGCCTAGTTAAATAAAAACATCGCAGTTGCATCAATGCTTGTGTTTCCAGGTCCAACAGTGCAGTAATACCTATCAATAATAATACAAAAATACACATAATCCAGAAAAATTAAGAAATATCAGAACGAGTAATGTCAAAGACCGGAATATAAATATACTGAACAAAAATATAAACGCAACAATTTCAACGAGTTTACTGAGTTGCTCTTCATATAAGTCACTCAATTGAAATAAATTCATTTGGCCCTAATCTATGGATTTCACATGGGGGGTAGGAGCGCAGCCATGGGAGGGCAAAGGCCCACCCACTGGGGAGCCAGGCCCAGCCAATCAGAAGGAGTTTTTCCCCACAAGAAGACATTATTACAGACAGAAATACTCTTCAGTTTCATTAGGTGGCTGGTCTTAGACGATCCCGCCGGTGAAGAATCTGGGTGTGGAGGTTCTGGGCTGGCGTGGGTATACGTGGTTGTGAGGCTGGTTGGACATGCTGCCAAATTCTCTAAAATGACATTATGGCTTATGGTAGAGAAATGAACATTTAAATTCTCTGACAACAGCTCTGTTGGACATTTCATGCAGTCAGCATGCCAATTGCACGCTCCCTCAACTTGAGACATCGGTGGCATTGGGTTGTGACAAAACTGCACATTTTAGTGGTCTTTTGTTGTCCCCAGCACAAGGTGAACCTGTGTAATGATCATGCTGTTTAATCAGCTTCTTGATATGCCACACCTGTCAGGTGGATGGATTATCTTGACAAAGGAGAAATGCTCACTAACAGGGATGTAAATAAGTTTGTGCACAACATTTGAGAGAGATGCGCTTTTTGTGTTCTGTCTGTGTGTGTGTGTGTGTGTGTGTGTGTGTGTGTAAAGACAGTATGGACATGCATAGAAAAGGTGTGTACAGCAGTAGTTACAGTGCCTTAAAGCATTTCTTCACATTTTATTGTGTTACAAAGTGGGATTAAATGTATAAAAAAAAAAAAATTGAATTAAAAAAAAAATATATTTACTACAAATGCATGAGTATTCAGACCCTTTGTTTAGGCATGCCTTTAATTAATTCAGGAGTAACATTTGGCTTAACAAGTCACATAATAAGTTACATGGACTCACTGTGTGAAATAATAAGGGTTGATATGATTTTTGAATGACGAACCCTTCCTTTGTCCCCCATACAAACAACATCTGTAAGTATTGAATTTCAAGCACAGATTCAACTTCAAAGATCCAGGGAACTTTTTCAAAAGCGCCCTAAAGAAGGGCAGTGATTGGTAGATGGGTAACAATAGCAAATCAGACATTGAATATATCTTTATTTAAGCATGGTCAAGTTAGTAATTATGCTGTGCATTATGTATTAAACCACCTACTGACCTGCAGGACAGGAAGGAAGCTGCTCAGCGATGTTTCCATAATATTACCATTTTAAAAACAGTTACAGATTTCAATGGCTGTGATGAGAGAACTGAGGATGGATCAACAACACAATAACGACTTAAATGAGAGTAAAAAAACGAATACAAATATACAGAATTAAAAAAAATATTCCAAAACATGCATCTTGTATATAACATGGCACTAAATACTTTAACTGACTTGCCTAGTTAAATAAAGGTAAAATAATAATCTGGCAAAGGAATACACTGTTTGGCCTAAATGCCTTACGTTTGGGGCAAATCAAACACAACACATCACTGAGTAACTGCCTCCTTATTTTCCAGCCTGGTGGTGGCTGCATCATGTTATGGGTAAGCGTGACATTGGCAAATACAGGGTAATTTTTCAGGATAAAAATGCCAAATGTGTTTCTAACGTATTGACTCAGGGAGCTGAATACTTATGCAATGTATGTATGTATGTATGTATGTATGTATGTATGTATGTATGTATGTATGTATGTATGCAGTGCCTTGATTTTTTTCCCCCCCCCCACATTTCCACATTTTGTTACGTTACAGGATTAAATAAAAATCCTCAGCAATCTACACACAATATCCCATAATGACAAAGCGAAAACAGGTTTAGACATTTTTTGCAGAAGTATTAAAAATCAAAAACTGAAATACCTTATTTACATAAGTATTCTCAGACCCTATGAGACATGAGATTGAGCTCAGGTGCATCCTGTTTCCATTGATCATCCTTGAGATGTTTCTATTACTTGATTGGAGTCCACCTGTGGTAAATTCAATCGATTGGACATGATTTGGAAAGGCACACACCTGTCTATATAAAGGTCCCACAGTTGACAGTGCATGTCAGAGCAAAAACCAAGCCATGAGGTCGAAGGAATTGTCTGGAGAGCTCCGTGACTGGATTGTGTCAAGGTACATATATGGGGAAGGGTACCAAAACATTTCTGCAGTATTGAAGGTCCCCAATAACACAGTGGCCTCCATCATTCTTAAATGGAAGAAATTTGGAACAACTAAGACTTCCTAGAGCTGGCCACCCGGCCAAAATGAGCACTCGGGAGAAGGTCCTTGGTCAGGGAGGTGACCCAAGAAACGGCTGGTCACTCTGACAGAACTCTAGAGTTACTCTGTGGAGATGGTTGTCCTTCTGGAAGGTTCTCCCATCTCTGCAGCACTCCACCAATCAGGCCATTATGGTAGAGTGGCCAGATGGAAGCCACTCCTCAGTAAAAGGCACATGACAGCCCGCTTGGAGTTTGCCAAAAGGCACCTAAAGACTCTCAGACCATGAGAAACAAGATTCTCTGGTCTGATGAAACCAAGATTGAACTATTTTGCCTGAATGCCAAGTGTCACGTCTGGAGGAAACCTGGCACCATCCCTACGGTGAAGCATAGTGGTGGCAGCATCATGCTGTGGGGATGTTTTTCAGGGACTGGGAGACTCGTCAGGATCAAGGGAAAGATGAATGGAGCAAAGTACAGAGATCCTTGATGAAAACCTGCTCAGGACCTCAGACTGGGGCGAAGGTTCACCTTCCAACAGGACAACGACCCTAAGCACACATCCAAGACAACGCAGAATTGGAATCGGGAGAAGTCTCTGAATGTCCCTGAGTGGCCCAGAGAAGCTCCCCGTACAACCTGAAAGAACTTGAGCAGATCTGCAGAGAAGAATGGGAGAAACTCCCCAAATACAGGTGTTCCAAGCTTGTAGCGTCATGCCCAAGAAGACTCCAGGCTGTAATTACTGCCAAAGGTGCTTCAACAAAATACTGAGTAAAGGGTCTGAGTATTTATGTGTGTAAATGTGATTTCTTTTTTTAAATACATTTTTATTTTTAATACATCGTAAAAAAAGAAACCTGTTTTTGCTTTAATCATTTAGAATAAGGCTGTAACGTTAAAATAATGTGGGAGAAGTCAAGGGGTCTGTATTGTCATTCTCAATGGATGTAATAACAGACTTTGTTTACCTGCTGTTTTGAGGTGAAGAAAAATGTTTACTTTGAGAAGCTCCACAGGTCATTAGTGGTGGTGAGTTAAGCCAATCAGAAATACTATCAGATCCCCAAAGGGAAACATTTATAGGACTACATTTGCGTGCAGACCAGGTAGCCTATAGGCCTGCTTCTATATGTGTCGGTCCGTAACTCAACATAGACAGGAGCGCTCCAAACAAAAGACAATGACTGAATCGACAACTAGTAAAAATGGAATGAAATAAACCAATACGTTTTTCACAAGTGTAGCCCAGGTTGTGAGTCTGCAAACAATGTGTCCCCTCCGACAATGACAACTGTAAAAGACCTGTAATAATAAATATTCAATGCATTAACAGAAATGACTGAAACCGACAGACATTGTAGATTTAAAAGCTGCTGTATGTGAACTATACTGTGTGTTTTTAGCTTGGAAATTACGACCACATAATAATGTTACAACATTTTAGGGCTGTTTTTCCTAAAGAATTTAAATTCACTTCAGGGACAGTAACATACTTTTAGTTTCCTTTGGCCACGACGATAAGATGAAACGACTCAATATTGCTCTCTGCTGGCCTTTCGGCAAGACAAACGGCTAACCGCATTGCGAGCTAGCTTCATCAGCTACCTAGCTCGTGGGCTAGTTACCCCATTTTTGTTTCGTCTGATATCACAGCTCTATGTGGCTGGCATTATGCAACAGTTTACTAATATTGGCCCCCCGACAAAATAATGATTTTAATTGTTAAAAAAAATAGTCCTGCCCATGTTACGAACATAGCTAGCTTGCAAACGTTGTTCGCTAACTGAGTATCGTCACCTAGGAAACACGCTTTTTAAAATGTCAAAGATGGTTAGCTGCTGATGTACTGAGGCCCTGTCCAAATTTGTGTTGAATTATTTGTCTTTTCTAGGGTTTGGTGCGGTTGTAGCCAGGAGAGAAGACGTAAATATGCCTACTCCGTATTTTACCCTGGATGCCCAACTGAGATTCCATGACAAATGGCTGAAGATAGACTTGCAGGTATGATCACTTCCCACTACACACTGTCATGAAACCTCTTGGCTGGAAAGCAGGTCTATTGTACAATGAAACAACAACAGTGATCGTTTTCGTTCTTACAACATCATGTCGACGCACCACCTTTTTAAAAAATGTAAAACCTTGAACATGGAGGTAGATGTGCTTGCCTAGAGATGAACATCCTGCAGGGGTCGCCAACCTCCTGCAAGGCTACTGGGTGTGTAGGCCCCCACGCACAATACACCTGATTCCCGAGGTTTATTTATTATGTTTTTGTTTTTCACTTCTCTTCTGTATTTTGGAGTAATCAAGTGAGACTGACTGGGCCTCCTGATCTCAGATGGAAGATTAGCACAGTTAACTTGTGGTAGTGACGACGGTATTATCGAGCCAATGAATCGGTCTTCCTCAACCTGCCTATTTCCAATATGTTAAAGATAAATGAAGACATTGATTCTTAAGTAATGTGGTGTTCTTACCATGCTGGTTTTGATCAAGGCAAGGTGCAGAACACCAGTATTGCTTCCACTACAGTTTTAAAGGGATACTTCAGGATGTTGGCAATGATGCCCCATTTTATCTACTTCCCCAGAGTTAGCGCAATGACTAGAAGTCTATGGGTATCTGCCAGCGGAGTTGGCCAAATGGCCTCATTGACCAAATCCTTGAAGTGTCCCTTTTAAACATTCAAGCTGACTGTGTGGAATGATGCGACGTGATGTATGTGTTTGTGTTTGTTTTTCTTCCCGACATTTGATCTAGTATTGCACAAGTATTCCTCTTAATGCTTGTTGCCATAATTAGACAGGCAAGCACTCAATGATGTCCAAGTGTGTATCCCAAATGGCAGCCTATTTTTGTATGTAGGCCCATAGGGGTCTGATCAGAAGTAGTGCACTATATAGGGAATGGGATACCGTTTTAGGATGCAGGCTGAGAGTTTTTCCAGATCCTCTCTGACCTACACATGACTTGGATGTTCTCCTGCTTGGTGTCGGCTATGTTATTGACATAGGAACCTGAATCTTTGAAAGCCTGTTTTGGCTGTTAGTCCATTTTTAGTCAATAGATCTTGGATTACATTATGAAGCAATGTGAGTAGGCTAAGCCTGTATTTCTTCACTCGTGGACTGTCAAGCAGGCAGATCAAACTGTAAGAGGATCATTTGATTTGCAGTGTTTTCTCAGACTTTCAAATGGCACGCTATTCATTCAGTAACTTCAGCAATATACACTGCTCCAAAAAAAATAAAGGGAACACTAAAATAACACATCCTAGATCTGAATGAATGAAATAATCTTATTAAATACTTTTTTCTTTACATAGTTGAATGTGCTGACAACAAAAATCACACACAAAAATAATCAATGGAAATCCAATTTATCAACCCATGGAGGTCTGGATTTGGAGTCACACTCAAAATTAAAGTGGAAAACCACACTACAGGCTGATCCAACTTTGATGTAATGTCCTTAAAACAAGTCAAAATGAGGCTCAGTAGTGTGTGTGTGTGTGTGGCCTCCACGTGCCTGTATGACCTCCCTACAACGCCTGGGCATGCTCCTGATGAGGTGGCGGATGGTCTCCTGAGGGATCTCCTCCCAGACCTGGACTAAAGCATCTGCCAACTCCTGGACAGTCTGTGGTGCAACGTGGCGTTGGTGGATGGAGAGAGACATGATGTCCCAGATGTGCTCAATTGGATTCAGGTCTGGGGAACGGGCGGGCCAGTCCATAGCATCAATGCCTTCCTCTTGCAGGAACTGACTGACCCACCGCCAAACCGGTCATGCTGGAGGATGTTGCAGGCAGCAGAACGTTCTCCACGGCGTCTCCAGACTCTGTCACGTCTGTCACATGTGCTCAGTGTGAACCTGCTTTCATCTGTGAAGAGCACAGGGCGCCAGTGGCAAATTTGCCAATCTTGGTGTTCTCTGGCAAATGCCAAACGCCCTGCACAGTGTTGGGCTGTAAGCACAACCCCCACCTGTGGACGTCGGGCCCTCATACCACCCTCATGAAGTCTGTTTCTGACCGTTTGAGCAGACACATGCACATTTGTGGCCTGCTGGAGGTCATTTTGCAGGGCTCTGGCAGTGCTTCTCCTGCTCCTCCTTGCACAAAGGCGGAGGTAGCGGTCCTGCTGCTGGGTTGTTGCCCTCCTACAGCCTCCTCCACGTCTCCTGATGTACTGGCCTGTCTCCTGGTAGCTCCTCCATGCTCTGGACACTACGCTGACAGACACAGCAAACCTGCCACAGCTCGCATTGATGTGCCATCCTGGATGAGCTGCACTACCTGAACCACTTGTGTGAATTGTAGACTCCGTCTCATGCTACCACTAGAGTGAAAGCACCGCCAGCATTCAAAAGTGACCAAAACATCAGCCAGGAAGCATAGGAACTGAGAAGTGGTCTGTGGTCACCACCTGCAGAACCACTCCTTTATTGGGGGTGTCTTGCTAATTGCCTATAATTTCCACCTGTTGTCTATTCCATTTGCACAACAGCATGTGAAATTTATTGTCAATCAGTGTTGCTTCCTAAGTAGACAGTTTGATTTCACAGAAGTGTGATTGACTTGGAGTTACATTGTGTTGTTTAAGTGTTCCCTTTATTTTTTTGAGCAGTATATCTATCTATGAACCTACTGCCCATGCTATGTCCCTTACGACATTATTCAGCCTCCTGCCTATTCATATTTGTTATGTTTGACAGACTGTTTGTGAACCTGCTGTAGTCTCTAATATATTGACAAGGTCCCTGCTGTAGTCTCTAATATATTGGGATATTGACAAGGTCCAAATCTGGTTCTTTTAAGAACAAGTGTTCTGTTAGGAGTACTACTGGCACCCTATTCCCTATATAGTGCACTACTGTTGACCAGGGCGCCCTATTCCCTATATAGTGCACTACTGTTGACCAGGGCGCCCTATTCCCTATATAGTGCACTACTGTTGACCAGGGCCCTATTCCCTATATAGTGCAGTACTGTTGACCAGGGCGCCCTATTCCCTATATAGAGCACTACTGTTGACCTGGGCGCCCTATTCCCTATACAGTGCACTACTGTTGACCTGGGCGCCCTATTCCCTATACAGTGCACTACTGTTGACCTGGGCGCCCTATTCCCTATACAGTGCACTACTGTTGACCTGGGCGCCCTATTCCTTGGCTAGGCCGTTGTTGTTGTTGTTGTTGTCCTGTCTGTTTGGTGTGGGTATGTTTTGAAAGGCACAGTATAAAGTTGATGTATTTTTCCTATGGCAGCGAGTGTTCTCTCCAGAAGGGCTGAGTGAGATGTGGAATGAGATGGTGAAGGATGAAGAGATCACTTTCAATGGAGAAGAATCGGCTCACCCAGGTAGGAACTACAATACCCATCTACCCTGTACCTTTTCATGACTACAATACCATGAACCTTTTTAAATATATTAGTATTTTTCTGAGTGTAAGATTTTCAGGGTTCTTCCCCAGGAATATAAGAGGGGCACCATCTTTTGGACTTTGCTCTGAAAGGTTTACATAGTGGTGACGTAATCACCTTCCACTGTGAAAAACATAATGTTGGAAAAAGCCATGCGTTTATAATATATGTTACAATTGTGCAACATTTCATGTCGTTCCATATGATCAAAATAAACAAACTTCTGCTACAAGGGGACATCTTTGTCCCAGTGAGGCGTGGTATCAGGATATGGGTCTTTGTCCCAGCGAGGCGTGGTATCAGGATATGGGTCTTTGTCCCAGCGAGCCGTGGTATCAGGATATGGGTCTTTGTCCCAGCGAGCCGTGGTATCAGGATATGGGTCTTTGTCCCAGCGAGCCGTGGTATCAGGATATGGGTCTTTGTCCCAGTGAGCCGTGGTATCAGGATATGGGTCTTTGTCCCAGTGAGGCGTGGTATCAGGATATGGGTCTTTGTCCCAGTGAGGCGTGGTATCAGGATATGGGTCTTTGTCCCAGCGAGGCGTGGTATCAGAGGATATGGGTCTTTGTCCCAGTGAGGCGTGGTATCAGGATATGGGTCTTTGTCCCAGCGAGGCGTGGTATCAGGATATGGGTCTTTGTCCCACGAGGCGTGGTATCAGGATATGGGTCTTTGTCCCAGCGAGGCGTGGTATCAGGATATGGGTCTTTGTCCCAGTGAGCCGTGGTATCAGGATATGGGTCTTTGTCCCAGCGAGGCGTGGTATCAGGATATGGGTCTTTGTCCCACGAGGCGTGGTATCAGGATATGGGTCTTTGTCCCACGAGGCGTGGTATCAGAGGATATGGGTCTTTGTCCCAGCGAGGCGTGGTATCAGAGGATATGGGTCTTTGTCCCAGCGAGCCGTGGTATCAGAGGATATGGGTCTTTGTCCCAGCGAGGCGTGGTATCAGATGATATGGGTCTTTGTCCCAGCGAGCCGTGGTATCAGCTGATATTTGATATGGATCTTTGTCCCAGCGAGGCGTAGTATTAGATGATATTTGATATGGATCTTTGTCCCAGCGAGGCGTGGTATCAGATGATATTTGATATGGATCTTTGTCCCAGCGAGGCGTGGTATCAGATGATATGGGTCTTTGTCCCAGCGAGGCGTGGTATCAGATGATATTTTAAATCATGCAGCGCCTTGTCACCATCGCAGATTTTGGAGAAACAACAAATGTCGGTACATATGTGTCTTATATCGGCTGAAAGCTTAAATTCTTGTTCATATAACTGCACTGTCCAATTTACAGTAGCTGTTACTGCGAAGGAATGCCATGCTATTATTTGAGGAGCGCTCCTAACATAACACTTTTTTTCACCGCGATAGGTTTGAAAAATTCCTCTGAAGGTAAAAATGTGTACTTACGTTCTGAAATCTTGCTCTGATTTATCATCCAAAGGGTCCCAGAGATAACATGAAGTGTCGTTTTGTTAGATAAAATCCTTTTTCATATCCTAAAAAGGTCCATATAGCATGCACGATCGATTTTGTATTTCCATTCGTTCAATTTGCAAAGAAAGGAATCTGTGAAAATCTCACCCTAAATGTTGTTTCAACCAGTCAAATCACGTTCGTATGTATTCCTCAGAGATCCTAGAACGAAACCAGACTAAACTATATCATTAGGGGTGTAGTATATCCTATAGGACACCGAATTTGGCCAGAGAGGGACACCTTCATGGCACGCTGACGATGCGGCCGGTCTTCATTTGATCAACTGTATCTTTGTCAAATAAGCACCAATCGGTGTCAAACAAAGCTACCTAGATAGCCAATGAGCTGGGCTTTACGGGAAACCCTGTATCTGTCATACAATGTAGCTACTAACCTTGTGCGATGCCCTTTCCTTTTGGACCAAAATTATAAGAATATTCAGAGTTATGAAGTTATGAAAACGGGTTGTTTTGCAAATGTTGAACTTATAATATGGCTACTAATACTGGAAAAGCTAAATCAAAGTCCAAGTACACAGATTTGATGATACTCTTGCAGAAAAATGTAATTTGAATGCAAATGTCTCATTCACGAATTGCCCAAATATACCTGGGTGACTTCACACTAAATGTCATGTAGTTTGCTCATACTTCATGTTATCCGTCTGAAACTTTGCACATACACTGCTACCATCTTGTAGACACCATCAAAATTACAATCAGAGTGATGGCTAGAACTGGGACCTTTCTCTTGCATTTCAAAGATGGTGGTAGAAAAAAAAAAAGTTTTTTTTTTCTCTTTGTATTTTCTTCTACCAGATCTATTGTGTTATATTCTCCTGCATTCAATTCCCATTTACACAAACTTCCAAGTGTTTCCTTTCAAATGGTACCAAGAATATGCATATCCTTGCTTCAGGGCGTGGCAGATAGCCTAGTGGTTAGAGTGTTGGACTAGTAATTGAAATGTTGCAAGATCGTATCCCCGAGCTGACAAGGTAAACATCTGTCCTTCTACCCCTGAACAAGGAAGTTAACCCACTGTTACTAGGCCGTCATTGTAAATAAGAATTTGTTCTTAACTGACTTGTCTAGTTAAATAAAGGTAGAAAACAAATGTTTTAAAAGGGCCTGAGCTACATGCAGTTAGATTTGGGTATGTAATTTTAGGTGAAAATTTGAAAAAAAGGGGGCTATCCCTAAGACGTTTTAGGATGTAGTTATTATAGGAATTATGACGCGTCAACTATTTCTCTCTATACCATTTGTATTTCATATACCTTTTGACTATTGGATGTTCTAACAGGCACTTTAGTACTGCCAGCCTAATCCCAGGAGTTGATAGACAAAGTCATAAACAGCGCTGTGCTTCAAGCATTGCCTAGAGCTGCTGGCAAACGCTGTAAAGTTTTGAATGAATGCTTACGAGCGTGCTGCCACCTACCACCGCTCAGTCAGACTGCTATATCAAATCATAGACTTTAATTATAATATAGTAAACACAGAGATACAAGCCTTGGGTCATTAATATGGTCAAATCCAGAAACGATCATTTAGAAAACAAAGCGTTTGTTCTGTCAGTGAAATACGGAACCGTAGTCTAAATATTGCTGTTACATTGCACAACCTTCAATGTTATGTCATAATTGTGTAGAATTCTGGCAAATTATTTTGCAAACTGTTGCATATACCCTGACTCTGTGCGCAATGAACGCAAGAGAAGTGACACAATTTCCCTAGTTAATATTGCCTTCTAACATGAATTTCTTTTAACTAAATATGCAGGTTTAAAAAAAATATACTTCTGTGTATTGATTTTAAGAAAGGCATTGATGTTTATGGTTAGGTACATTCGTGCAACGATTGTGCTTTTTTTTCGCGAATGAGCTTTTTGTTAAGACTTCTTAAGGATTGGCATCACGCTAGCGGGGCATCTTCTGGTGAAACTGGAGGGCGACAATTCAAATTAATAATCATAAATATTATGGATATTTAACATTTTTAGGGACATATAAGTGTCTTATGTCAGCTAAAAGCTTAAATTATTTCTAATCCAACTGCACTGTCAGGTTTACAGTAGCTATTACAGCGAAAACATGCCATGTGATTGTTTGAGGACGGCGCCCCACTTCAATATTTTTCCACCGGCACAGGTTTCATACATTTTCATATAACGATTAAATATTCACTTACTTTTTGAAAGTCTTCCTCTGATTTGTCATCCAAAGGGTCCCAGCTATAACATGTAGTGTCGTTATATCCCAAAAAGTCTGTTTAGTTGGCGCCATCGATTTGAGTAATCCACTAGTTCAACTTGCAGAGAAAGGAATCTGAAAATCTACCCCTAAACTTTGTTTCAACAAGTCAAACTACATTTCTATCTACTCCTCAGATACCCTAAAATGTAATCAAACTATAATATTTCATACGGAAAGAAGTATGTTCAATAGGAAACCGATTTTAGCAGGTGCATAATGTCTTCATGGCGCCAAACACGAATTTCCAAGACTGTCCTTCTACTAAAACTGTTAATTCTTATTCGTTTTGGAAGTTACAAGCCTGAGACCTTGAACATAGACTACTGACACCTTGTGGAAGCCATAGGAATTGGGAGCTAATTTTCAACTTCCGGTTGGTTTTTCTTTGAATTTTCTCCTACTATATCTATTGTGTTATATTATCCTATATTATTTTAACATTTCTACAAACGTCAAAGTGTTTTCTTTCTAATGGTACCAATTATATGCATATCCTGGCTTCAGGGCCTGAGCTACAGGCAGTTTACTTTGGGCACGTCATTCAGACAGGAAGGGGCGAAAAAAGGGGCCTAGCCCTATCATCCCCCGTTTGGCGAAGTAGGCTGTGATTCGATGATAAATTAACAGGCACCGCATTGATTGTATGCAACGCAGGACACGCTAGTTAACCTGGTAATATCATCAACCATGTGTCGTTAACTAGTGATTATGTGAATATTGATTTGTTTTATTTATAAGATAAGTTGCTAGCTAGCATTAAACTTAACTTAGGTCCTTGCTGCCCTCGTGTAACAGGTGGTCAGCCAGCCACACAGTTTCCTCGTGGAATGCAATGTAATCGGCCTCCAAAAATGCCGATTACCGATTTTTGTTATGAAAAACTTGAAATTCACCCTAATTAATCGGCCATGCCGATTAATCGGTCGGCCTCTAATTAATTTAGCAGCGGCGCACACCAGATATGAAACAATGATAACTAGACTAAATGGTACTTTCTCAGAAACCTTCCCAATGAAAATGTTAACTAGCGTCAAAGTTGCCTGGCAGAATGATATCATGATTATTTCCATCAATCCAGTGGCCATTAGTTTGGAAACCTCCATCACGTGTGCTACAGAAACACAACTAACTAGATGCTAGATGGGCACTTGAATTAAAAACTACAAAACAACAAAAAATATGAATGTTTTACCAGTCTTCAAAAGTGGTCTCCTGATCTGGTTTTTGTTTTGTACTTAAAACATTCAGGTTCGTTGTTGTTCAAAAGTTAGATTCTGAGAGCTTAAGCTTGAAGAAACAGTGGCAAACGCCTAACACCTGATCCACACACACACACACTCTCTCACACAGTCACACAGTCACTCTCACTCTCACACTCTCACATTCACACACACTCTCACATTCACACACACTCACTCACATTCACACACACTCTCACTCACACACACTCTCACTCACACACACTCTCACTCACACACACTCTCACTCTCACTCACACACACTCTCACTCACACACACTCTCACACTCACTCTCACACTCACTCTCACATTCACACACACTCTCACACTCTCACACACTCTCTCACACACACACACACACACACACTCTCTCATACTCACATTCTCACACACACACACACACTCTCTCATTCACTCACAGACAATATGTGAACACACTGTGAGTTACTTGAGTTGCTCTTGCCAGGCCCTCATACCTATGGTCCCTGATCTGTTGCTAGTATAATTCTAGGAAAAATATGTTAAATATTAATGAAACTTAAATAATTCATTTACACTTAATCACTGTGTTTGCTACTTTTATTTGTTATCATTTAAGACTCTGGATTCCAGGAAATGGCAGTTACAAGTGTTCCAATGTTTCTCCAAATCTGTGAGTCCAAAGTCCCCCCCCCCCCCCAATCACATCACTCATCAGCACCACCTTCTTAAAGAAGCCAGGGGAGGACCCAGGATTTATCCTAGGAGCTAGGATGCTAGGAGATAAATGGTGCTGGTTCTGTAATGCTGTTTATGTTTGTCTCCTCTCTCTCTCTCTCCAGAAGACTGCACTGATTGCTTCGGTACTCAGAAGAAGGATGAATCCAACGATAAAGAGAAGAAGGAAGAGGAGGAAGTGTCGACGTCTGTCCATCACTCTATCATCGAGACATGGGACTGGGGGCGGCAGCCAGGTGGGTGGGGTCTGTTTATTCAACTCCTGGACAGAGCTTAGTAGGAGTAAACACGTTCTCTGTAAATGCTGACTTGACTTTAGGGTTGCAAAGGGTTGGAAATTTTCCAGGAAATTTCTGGAATTTTTCTATGGGAAGCTAAGCCTGTGAATTTTGGGGAATTTTGCTTAAATTCATTAAAAAAAAGTTAGCTTATAACAGTGAACCTTTTTATTTGTGGGATACACATAAGACAATTCTAGGTCTTATGGCATATTTTGGTTAAACTCTCCCCAATTCAATGGAATTGCAACCCTCTGTATGCACAGTGCATTCTTCCATCACCATGTACAGCTGATTCTCAAGATCTGGTACACTAATGAGATGCTATTGAGCCCACACTACTACACTGTCTGAGACAAGGACTACATGCTTTCTGGTAAGTTTTGATTACAATACTGGGTGAGATGAATATATTTTATATGACATACATGATTTGTTGTTAACTAGTAAATAGTAGCCTACATCAAAGTGTGTTTTAAATAATTTCTAACTTGTTAACAATTTCTACTAGTTAGTTTTTGCTATCATGTGGGTTTTAGCTTGCTTGAGCCTGCTAACTGAGGAGTGTTAATTCACCTGTTTCCATACATGTTTCATTTTAAAGCATTTATCTTACAAAGGAGTTGTTTAATCTGACTGCTTAACTATTTATCTGTACATGGAATTGTATTTGTTGTTTTTTTTTTTTACTAATTGTTCTATAATCTTTACAGGAAAATGCCACGGGCGCTATCTGATGTGTGGAGACATTTCACTGCAGCTAATGTAGAAGGAAAAGCTGTGTACATTTGCAAAAACTGTGCCAAATCATATGTGAAGAATGGAACAAAGATGCAGAATCATCTGGCCAAGTGCATAAAGTTCCCTCAGCGCTCACAACAAGCAACCTCTGACAAAAGTCCCTCTACTTCTATTCCAGGTGAAAAGGATGAATCAGACACCTTATCGATAGCAACAGCTCATGGTCCTCCTGGAATCAGAAGTTTTCTTTTTGACTGAATGGAGGAACGTGGTTAGAGAAATGCTGATGAATGTCTTGCTCGTGCTGTGTATGCAACTGGTTCACCTCTGATGCTCACAGGCAATGTGTATTGGAAGGGATTACTGAATGTTCTTCGCACAGCAGACACATTTTACATTTACATTTTAGTCATTTAGCAGACGCTCTTATCCAGAGCGACTTACAGTAGTGAATACATACATTTCATACAATTTCATACATATCATACTTTTTTTTTTTTTTTTTTCTGTGCTGGCCCCCCGTGGGAATCGAACCCACAACCCTGGTGTTGCAAACACCATGCTCTACCAACTGAGCTACAGGGAAGGCTGTAGCTCACCCACCAACCAGACATGCTTTATCTACTCATTTGCTGGATGCAGAGTTCAACAGAGTTCAAGTGAAGGTCAAGCAAATCATAGAGAAAGCAGACTGTATTGCATTCATCCCTGATGGGTGGTCGAATGTTCGTGGGCAAGGAAAATTTTTCCACATCATCTCCACCCCTCAACCAGCATTCTACAAGAGCACAGACACAAGGGACAACAGACACACCGGTCTCTACATTGCAGATGAGCTGAAGGCAGTCATCAATGACCTTGGACCACAGAAGGTATTTGCACTGGTGACAGACAATGCTGTGAACATGAAGGCTGCTTCGTCTAAAGTGGAGGAGTCCTATCCTCACATCACACCCATTGGCTGTGCTGCTCATGCATTGATTCTGCTCCTCAAGGACATCATGGCACTGAAAACAATGGATACACTCTACAAGAGAGCAAAGGAAATGGTTAGGTATGTGAAGGGTCATCAAGTTATAGCAGCAATCTACCTCACCAAGCAAAAGTGAGCAGCGTACATGTTGAACCCCAAGTATGCTGGCAAGAGCATCCTGTCTGGTGCAGAGATCAACAGGGCCTATGGTGTCATCACTACCGTGGCTCGCCACCTTGGCCTGGATGAGGGCAAGGTTCTTGGCAGTCTGGCGAAGTACACTTCCAAGCAAGGGCTTTGGGATGGAGATGCAATATGGCAGTCGTGCCAACATATCTCATCAGCCACCTGGTGGAAGGGACTTTGTGGATCTGGCTCTTTCCCCTGTTGTCTCCATCATCCTCCAAATCCCACCAACATCAGCCGCCTCAGAGTGCAACTGGTCCTTGTTTGGGAACACACACACCAAAGCACGCAACAGGCTGACCAATACAAGGGTTGAAACATTGGTGGCCATCCGGGCAAATTTGATGCTTTTTGAGCCTGACAACGAGCCAACCTCAACAAGGTTGGAAAGTGACAGTGAAGATGAGGCCTCAGAGTCTGATGTTCAAGAGGTGGACATTGAGGAGGTCCAGGGAGAAGACATGGAAGCCTGAGAGGAAGACAACCAAAGCTTTAGTTTCTAGACTATCATTTTACAGATGTATGTTGAAAACGTTTTTGGGAGATGTGATGGATCTTTGGGGATCAATATTCCCTTTCCTGGTTCAGTGGAATCATCCCATGTGAAGAGTCAACTCATTTAATTAAAGTTCAATTCGTTACTAAATTGTTTTTTATTATGGAAGTATTTAATCATTTGCAATTATGTCTACTTATGATAAGGTAAAAGGTTTATGTTTCTGTCTCCGTATGATATGGTAAATATATCCAATGGTATAAACATATACATTTTAAATGGTATTTAATATTAATTTGCATATATTCCTGTTAATTCCCACGGAAAGTTTCCACCTCTGAATATTCCCCAAAATGTGCAACCCTACTCACAACCCTACTAGACTTACTGCTTGTAGGCTGCTGTTTAGGTCTGAGATGTTGTTGTCTCAGACGAAATCGTCACAGTCATGGTTTTAAATAATGCTTCTGGGTTTAAATAATGCTTCTGGTTTTAAATAATGCTTCTGGTTTTAAATAATGCGTCTCTAGCTAATAGCAGTTCTGGCGTCGGCCGTTGTAGCTGCTTGTAGTTTTATATACAAGCCCAGAGGATAGTGTAATGTTATAATGCAGTGCTGCGTTGGCAACTCTCCACTTCTAAATGTGACTGCGATATTAGAATAGTGACCCTTTCCCCACCTGGCTGTCCCCTCCTATATGACGTCAGACTGGTCTCCCGTTGGTGGGGTGTGCCTCTCCTGGCACGCGAGGTGTGACTGGACTATCACATGACTGGACAGACTATCACATGACTGGACAGACTGCAGGCCAATCAAATGACTGGACAGACTGCAGGCCAATCAAATGACTGGACAGACTGCAGGCCATGTCTAGTGTTTAATCTAGGTACCACTCCCAACTCCAGCACCAACCCCACGGTATGCTGGGTAGTCTGGTCCTATCCCCAAACCCCATGGTATGCTGGGTAGTCTGGTCCTATCCCCAAACCCCACGGTATGCTGGGTAGTCTGGTCCTATCCCCAAACCCCACGGTATGCTGGGTAGTCTGGTCCTATCCCCAAACCCCACGGTATGCTGGGTAGTCTGGTCCTATCCCCAAACCCCACGGTATGCTGGGTAGTCTGGTCCTATCCCCAAACCCCACGGTATGCTCTGCTGGGTCTAGTCTGGTCCTATCCCCAAACCCCACGGTATGCTGGGTAGTCTGGTCCTATCCCCAAACCCCACGGTATGCTCTGCTGGGTCTAGTCTGGTCCTATCCCCAAACCCCACGGTATGCTCTGCTGGGTCTAGTCTGGTCCTATCCCCAAACCCCACGGTATGCTCTGCTGGGTCTAGTCTGGTCCTATCCCCAAACCCCACGGTATGCTCTGCTGGGTCTAGTCTGGTCCTATCCCCAAACCCCACGGTATGCTCTGCTGGGTCTAGTCTGGTCCTATCCCCAAACCCCACGGTATGCTCTGCTGGGTCTAGTCTGGTCCTATCCCCAAACCCCACGGTATGCTGGGTAGTCTGGTCCTATCCCCAATCCCCACGGTATGCTCTGCTGGGTCTGGTCCTATCCCCAATCCCCACGGTATGCTCTGCTGGGTCTGGTCCTATCCCCAAACCTCATGGTATGCTGGGTAGTCTGGTCCTATCCCCCAAAATCCACGGTATGCGCTGCTGGGTAGTCTGGTCCTATCCCCAAACCCCACGGTATGCTCTGCTGGGGTAGTCTGGTCCTATCCCCAAACCCCACGGTATGCTCTGCTGGGTTTAGTCTGGTCCTATCCCCAAACCCCACGGTATGCTCTGCTGGGTAGTCTGGTCCTATCCCCAAACCCCACGGTATGCTCTGCTGGGTCTAGTCTGGTCCTATCCCCAAACCCCACGGTATGCTCTGCTGGGTCTAGTCTGGTCCTATCCCCAAACCCCACGGTATGCTCTGCTGGGTCTAGTCTGGTCCTATCCCCAAACCCCACGGTATGCTGGGTAGTCTGGTCCTATCCCCAAACCCCACGGTATGCTCTGCTGGGTCTAGTTTGGTCCTATCCCCAAACCCCACGGTATGCTGGGTCTAGTCTGGTCCTATCCCCAAACCCCATGGTATGCTCTGCTGGGTCTAGTCTGGTCCTATCCCCAAAGCCCACGGTATGCTGGGTAGTCTGGTCCTATCCCCAAACCCCATGGTATGCTGGGTAGTCTGGTCCTATCCCCAAACCCCACGATATCCTCTGCTGGGTCTGGTCCTATCCCCAAACCCCACGGTATCCTCTGCTGGGTCTAGTCTGGTCCTATCCCCAAACCCCACGGTATGCTCTGCTGGGTCTAGTCTGGTCCTATCCCCAAACCCCACGGTATGGTATGCTGGGTAGTCTGGTCCTATCCCCAAACCCCACGGTATGCTCTGCTGGGTCTAGTCTGGTCCTAAACCCAAACCCCACGGAATGCTCTGCTGGGTCTGGTCCTATCCCCAAACCCCATGGTATGCTGGGTAGTCTGGTCCTATCCCCAAATTCCAAGGTATGCTCTGCTGGGTAGTCTGGTCCTATCCCCAAACCCCACGGTATGCTCTGCTGGGTCTAGTCTGGTCCTATCCCCAAACCCCACGGTATGCTGGGTAGTCTGGTCCTATCCCCAAACCCCACGGTATGCTCTGCTGGGTTGAGTCATGTCATAATAAAGAATAACATTCATATACTGACTATCTCTGAAACTGACTTAGATAATACCTTTTAAATTATACAGTGGTCGCTATGTATGGTTTCAACATCTTCAGAAGCGACAGGAATGCCAATGGTGGAGGTGTTTTTCTGTGTATGTTCGTATTAGAGAGGGTTTCATCTACAGGTGCACCTGCCTCACCAAAAGCCCATTCTGGTGGGATGCTGCTATAGACCACCAAGTGTTAAAAGTCAGTATTTGGATAATATGTGTGAAATGCTTGATCATGTATGTGATATCAGAGGTATATTTTCTGGGTGATTTTAAATATTGACTGGCTTTCATCAAGCTGCCCACTCAAGAAAAAGGTTTCATGGATTGAGAGTAACCTGTCTTACAGATCACAGAGGGTCTTCTTTAATGGAAGCCTCTCCAACATAATCCAGTTAGAATCAGGAATTCCCCAGGGCAGCTGTCTAGGCCCCTTACTTTTAAAAATCTTTACTAACGACATGCCAATGGCTTTGAGTTAAGCCAGTGTGTCTATGTGTGCTGATGACTCAACACTATACACGTCAGCTACTACAGCGACTGAAATCACTGCAACACTCAATAAAAGAGCTGCAGTTTGTTTCAGTTAGACTGGCTTTCAATGAGAGTGACAGATCTATAACACACACTTCTATGTGAATTTAGTCAGGTCACCCAAAAAGTGGCATATTGCAGCTTTTAAATGTACACAGGGAGGTGACATTAATAATATGCATGTCAATCTCTCCTGGCTCAAAGTGGAGGAGAGACTAAATTTACTACTTATATTTGTGAAAGATATTAACATGTTGAAATCAATCAATCAAATGTATTTATAAAGCACTGTTTACATGAAGTGCTGTACAGAAACCCAGCCTAAAACCCCAAACCGCAGCAGAGCTGTTTAAACAACTAACACACAGCTCTGATACCCATACATACCCCACAAGACATGCCACCAGAGGTCTGTTTAAACTACTGGCACACAGCTCAGACACCCATCCATACCCCACAAGACATGCCACCAGAGGTCTGTTTAAACTACTGGCACACAGCTCAGACACCCATCCATACCCCACAAAACATGCCACCAGAGGTCTCTGGTAGTGGTTTGAGGTAACACTCTAAATGTATTGTAGATATGTGGTAGTAGAGTAGTGGTCTGAGGTAACACACTAAATTTATTGTGAAATCTGTTATGAAATGTATTATTTTTTTAAACATTACATTGTATACCTTCCTTAATTTAGCTGGACCCCAGGAAGAGTAGCTGCTGCCTTGGCGGAAAATCATGGGGATCCATAATAAACCCCAGGAAGAGTAGCTGCTGCCTTGGCAGGAACTAATGGGGATCCATAATAAACCCCAGGAAGAGTAGCTGCTGCCTTGGCAGGAACTAATGAGGATCCATAATAAACCCCAGGAAGAGTAGCTGCTGCCTTGGCAGGAACTAATGTGGATCCATAATAAACCCCAGGAGGAGTAGCTGCTGCCTTGGCAGGAACTAATGGGGATCCATAATAAACCCCAGGAAGAGTAGCTGCTGCCTTGGCAGTTACTAATGGGGATCCATAATAAACCCCAGGAAGAGTAGCTGCTGCCTTGGCAGGAACTAATGAGGATCCATAATAAACCCCAGGAAGAGTAGCTGCTGCCTTGGCAGGAACTAATGGGGATCCATAATAAACTCCAGGAAGAGTAGCTGCTGCCTTGGCAGGAACTAATGGGGATCCATAATAAACCCCAGGAAGAGTAGCTGCTGCCTTGGCAGGAACTAATGGGGATCCATAATAAACCCCAGGAAGAGTAGCTGCTGCCTTGGCAGGAACTAATGGGGATCCATAATAAACCCCAGGAAGAGTAGCTGCTGCCTTGGCAGGAACTAATGGGGATCCTTAAAAAATACAAAATGTCGGCCTCTCGGTCGGTCGGTTTCTTTCTCTGTTTCCAATCCACAGGGCTGGGTGTGGCAGCATGGTGTTGCATGTCTGGCTGCGGGAGATAAGCACTTGGTGGTGGGAGTCCTTGCCTGGACCAGCCCAGCCGGTTGGCTCCCGGTCTCTCCTGTCCAGTCCTGATTATAGTACTGTACTGTATGCAAGTAGCGCTGAGCGATTTTTAGTGCTTTTTTTTTTAGGTCGGTTACGGTTCGGTTATTAAAAAATGACATTAAAAATGTTTTTTTTTGTTTTTCTTTTTAATGGGATTCCAAAACCAAAAATAGTGAACATTCAATTGCCAAAACATTCCTATTGTCTCTACCAGGTCCACATTGGAAGACATCAATAGAAAAATAAGGAAATAACTATGAAATAATAACATATTTCAGTTGGGTATGTTACTTTTACATTTTTTTGATGACATTGTTTTTAATTCCTTAAAGTCGTCGAGTCATCTCTGCTCAGACAGTAACAGCCAGCCAGACAGACAGCCCTCTAACGTTATCTCTGTTCCCCATACTGTACTGTCTTTGAGATAGTAGCTGGCTAAGTATGCTGTGGAGTTGTCTGACAAAATCATTTTTGGTAGTTCTTTAAAATACATCCTTGAAATGTTTCTACCACTTGATTGGAGTCCACCTGTGATAAATTCAATTGATTGGACATGATTTGGAAAGGCACACACCTGTCTATATAAGGTCCCACAGTTGACAGTGCATGTCAGAGCATAAACCAAACCATGATGTCGAAGGAATTGTCCTTAGAGCTCCGAGACAGGATTGTTTCGAGGCACAGATCTGGGGAAGGGTACCAAAAAATGTCTGCAGCATTGAAGGTCCCCAAGAACACAGGGGCCTCCATCATTTTGGAATGGGAGAAGTTTGGAACCACCAAGACTCTTCCTAGAGCTGGTCGTCCGGCCAAACTGAGCAAGCGGGGGAGAAGGGCCTTGGTCATGGAGACCAAGAACCCGATGGTCACTCTGACAGATCCCCAGAGTTCCTCTGTGGAGAACCTTCCAGAAGGACAACCTTCTCTGCAGCACTCCACCCATCAGGCCTTTATGGTAGAGTAGCCAGACAGAAGCCACTCCTCAGTAAAAGGCAGATGACAGCCCGCTTGGAGTTTGCCAAGAGGCACCTAAAGGACTCTGACCATAAGATTCTCTGGTCTGATGAAACCAAGATTGAACTATTTTGCCTGAATGCCAAGTGTCATGTCTGGAGGAAACCTGGCACCATCCCTACGGTGAAGCATGGTGGTGGCAAAATCGTGCTGTGGGGATGTTTTTCAGCAGCAGGGACTGGGAGACTAGTCAGGATCAAAGGAAAGATGAATGGAGAAAAGTAGAGATCCTCGATTTAAAAACCTGCTCCAGAGCGCTCATGACCTTGGGGCGAAGGTTCACCTTCCAACAGGTCAAGCGCACAGCCAAGATATCACAGAAGTGGCTTCGGGACAAGTCTCTGAATGTCCTTGAATGACCCAGACTTGAACCCGATCGAACATCTCTGGAGAGACCTGAAAATAGCTGTGCAGCGACGCTCCCCATCCAACCTGACAGAGCTTTAGAGGATCTGCAGAAAAGAATGGGAGAAACTCCCCAAATACAGGTGTGCCAAGCTTGTAGCGTCAGTGTTGTATCGAGACGGATGTCAGTTAGCTCATATATCTACAGTACCAGTCAAAAGTTTGGACACAACTACTCATTCCAAGGCTTGTCTTTATTTTTTACTATTTTATACGTCGTACAATAATAGTGAAGACCTCACAACACATGGAATCATTTAGTAACCAAACAATGTGTTAAACCAGATATATTTGAGATTCTTCAAAGTAGCCACCTTTTGCCTTGAGGACAGCTTTGCACACTATTGGCATTCTCTCAACCAGCTTCACCTGGAATGCTTTTCACACAGTCTTGAAGGAGTTCCCACATATGCTGAGCACTTGTTGCCTGCTTTTCCTTCACTCTGCAGTCCAACTCATCAAATAATAATAATAATTTTGCCCATGATTTTGGAATGAGATGTTTGATGAACAGGTGTCCACATACTTTTGGTCAGGTAGTGTACTTCTGTATTTCAGTTTCAATAATTTTGCAAAGATGTCTAAAAACATGTTTTCGCTTTGTCATTATGGGGTATGAATACTTTCTGAAGGCCCTGTATGTGACGTAGTACGCAATTTTCCGGGAAAAACAGTTTTGGCGCTACTTTCAGAGGTACTGGTTAAAAAGTATACAGAAGTAGCAGAGAAACCCTTTGAGTGGATTTCAGATCTGTTATTTTGGCCTGTCTGGTCCCCCACACAGGGCTGTAGGGCTGTCACAGAGACAGACCGGAAGGGCCGTAGGGCCGTCACGGAGACAGACCGGAAGGGCCGTAGGGCCGTCACGGAGACAGACCGGAAGGACTGATGCTGAACTTGTTATGTTCTTATGGGTGATTGGCTGTAATTTTGCAATCAAAATGTTATCCCAAAATAAGTTTGAAACTAGTAAAGGAATCATGTTTGGTAATGAAACTGTATTTCTACTGCTCACAGCACCTGATGTGTCTCTCTCTCTCTCTCTCTCTCTCTCTCTCTCTCTCTCTCTCTCCTCTCTCTCTCTCTCTCTCTCTCTCTCTCTCTCTCTCTCTCTCTCTCTCTCTCTCTCTCTCTCTCTCTCTGTCTCTGTCTCTGTCTCTGTCTCTGTCTCTGTCTCTGTCTCTGTCTCTGTCTCTCTCTCTCTGTCTCTCTCTCTCTCTGTCTCTCTCTGTCTCTCTCAGATGAGACAGAGCTGAAGGACTGTCTGATGGTGCTGGTAGACGACCAACAGAAGCTATCGGCCCAGATGGCTAAGAGCACTCTGTCTGCTCTGCGCCTACGCCAGCGCCTGGTCATCCTAGAGAGATACCTCATATCCCTGAGCCACAGCATGATGGAGGAGAAGTACAAGGTCCGCTGGAAGAGCCCTCCCAGCCCGCCTCCACCCATCGTAGACAACAAGAGGTACGCTGTAAACCCAAACAGGAAACGGCAGCAGTGGTTCTCTCATCTCACTGTTAGCTATACGCTGACTGGGTGATTTCATCTGGAACATTCCCCCTTAGATGATCAGCTTGATCTGAGTCATCTTGGAGTTAACCTCTCTGGGCCAGTGGGACGTTTGCGTCCCACCCTAGTCAACAGCCAGTGTAATCCCGTGGCGCGATATTCAAATACCTTAGAAATGCTATTACTTCAATTTCTCAAACAAATGACTATTTTACACCATTTTAAAGACAAGACTCTCGTTAATCTAACCACACTGTCCGATTTCAAAAAGGCTTTACAACGAAAACAAAACATTAGATTATGTCAGCAGAGTACCCAGCCAGAAATAATCAGACACCCATTTTTCAAGCTAGCATATAATGTCACATAAACCCAAACCACAGCTAAATGCAGCACTAACCTTTGATCTTCATCAGATGACAATCCTAGGACATTATGTTATACAATACATGCATGTTTTGTTCAATCAAGTTCATATTTATATCAAAAACCAGCTTTTTACATTAGCATGTGACTAGCATTCCCACTGAACACTTCCGGTGAATTTACTAAATTACTCACGATAAACGTTCACAAAAAACATAACAATTATTTTAAGAATTATAGATACAGAACTCCTTTATGCACTCGCTATGTCCGATTTTAAAATAGCTTTTCGGTGAAAGCACATTTTGCAATATTCTGAGTAGATAGCCCGGCCATCACAGGCTAGCTATTTTGACACCCACCAAGTGTGGTACTCACCAAACTCCGATTTACTATTAGAAAAGTTTGATTACCTTTGCTGTTCTTCGTCAGAATGCACTCCCAGGACTTCTACTTCAATAACAAATGTTGGTTTGGTCCCAAATAATCCATAGTTATATCCAAATAGCGGTGTTTTGTTCGTGCGTTCAAGACGCTATCCGAAGGGTAAAGAAGGGTGACGCGCCCGACGCGTTTCGTGACAAAAAAATTCAAAATATTCCATTACCGTACTTCGAAGCATGTCAAACGCTGTTTAAAATCAATTTTATGCGATTTTTCTCGTAAAAAAGCGATAATATTCCGACCGGGAGTCGTTGTTTTCGTTCAAAGAGAGAGAAAGTAAACATGGTGTCGGCTCGTCCACGCGCCTCCAGTCTCATTGTCCTCAGATCGACCACTATCCAAATGCGCTAATGTTTTTCAGCCATGGTCTGCAAAGTCACCATTCATCGTTCTGGCGCCTTTTGAGAGCCTATGGGAGCGTTAGAAAATGTCACGTTATGCCAGAGATCCCCTGTTTTGGTTAGAGATGATCAAGAAGGCCAAGAAATAGTCAGAGAGAGCGCTTCCTGTTTGGAATCTTCTCAGGTTTTTGCCTGCCAAATGAGTTCTGTTATACTCACAGACACCATTCAAACAGTTTTAGAAACTTTAGGGTGTTTTCTATCCAAATCAAACAATTATATGCATATTCTAGTTACTGCGCAGGAGTAGTAACCAGATTAAATCGGTTACGTTTTTTATCCGGCCGTGCAAATACTGCCCCCTATCCCCAACAGGTTAAAGGTCTCTCTCTCTCTCTCCATCTCTCCGTCTCTCCGTGTCTCTCTCTCTCTCTCTCTAGCCCCCGGCCAGCCAGTAAAGGTGTCTCTCTCTCTCTCTAGCCCCCGGCCAGCCAGTAAAGGTGTCTCTCTCTCTCTCTCTAGCCCCCGGCCAGCCAGTAAAGGTGTCTCTCTCTCTCTCTCCAGCCCCCGGCCAGCCAGTAAAGGTGTGGAGGGTCTGGCCAGAGTTGGCTCCAGGGCAGCTCTCTCCTTCGCCTTTGCCTTCCTACGACGAGCCTGGAGGTCTGGTAAGCTTCCTCTCCATCGTCTAGACACGACCTTTCACTTAGTCTGTATACAGCTTCCTCTCCATCAGAAGAGAGGAGGCTGTTATAGCAGCAAAGGGGGGACCAACTCCATATTAATGCCTTCCCAGAAGAGTGGAGGCTGTTATAGCAGCAAAGGGGGGACCAACTCCATATTAATGCCTTCCCAGAAGAGTGGAGGCTGTTATAGCAGCAAAGGGGGGACCAACTCCATATTAATGACTTCCCAGAAGAGAGGAGGCTGTTATAGCAGCAAAGGGGGGACCAACTCCATATTAATGCCCATGATTTTGGAATGAGATGTTAGATGAGCAGGTGACCACATACTGTTGGTCATGTAGTGTACATAGTTAATTTATTTATCTGTGCCAAAACGCAATTATTTTTCATCTTGGTTTTAAATCGTGAGCCAACATGTTTTCAGCATTTTTATTTCCATAATTTGTTTTAAAAATCAGTCTTCTCATATTATCTATTGTCTTTGCAACAGAGCAATATGTTCTGAATATCAAATCGCTCTATCACAGCGTAATACATATAGGATCGTGAGAATCACAATACATGTGGTATTGGCGTCTAAGTATGGTGATAATATCTCGTTGCGAGTTACCTGGTAGTGTCCTGTGTGTCTAACATATTGGTTCTTTGATCAGGTGACGACGCGGACCTGTGCAGTGAGCTCCTCCAGGAGTCCCTAGACGCTCTGCGGGCCCTCCCAGAAGCCACTCTGTTTGACGAGGGTACCGTGTCGTCCGTCTGGCTGGAGGTTGTGGAGAGAGCCACCAAGTTCCTCAGGTCAGTAGTACCTGCTGTCTGGGTTGTCTTGGCCTAACTCCCAGTACTGACCTCAGGCCAGTTCCTCAGGCCTTCCTGCTGTCTGGGTTGTCCTGGCCTAGCTCCCAGCACTGACCTCAGGCCAGTTCCTCAGGCCTTCCTGCTGCCTGGGTTGTCCTGGCCTAGCTCCCAGCACTGACCTCAGGCCAGTTCCTCAGGCCTTCCTGCTGTCTAGGTTGTCCTGGCCTAACTCCCAGCACTGACCTCAGGCCAGTTCCTCAGGCCTTCCTGCTGTCTAGGTTGTCCTGGCCTAACTCCCAGCACTGACCTCAGGCCAGTTCCTCAGGCCTTCCTGCTGTCTGGGTTGTCCTGGCCTAACTCTGAGCACTGACCTCAGTCCAGTTCCTCAGGCCTTCCTGCTGTCTGGGTTGTCCTGGCCTAGCTCCCATTACTGACCTCAGGCCAGTTCCTCAGGCCTTCCTGCTGTCTGGGTTGTCCTGGCCTAACTCTGAGCACTGACCTCAGGCCAGTTCCTCAGGCCTTCCTGCTGTCTGGGTTGTCCTGGCCTAACTCTGAGCACTGACCTCAGGCCAGTTCCTCAGGCTTTCCTGCTGTCTAGGTTGTCCTGGCCTAACTCTGAGCACTGACCTCAGGCCAGTTCCTCAGGCCTTCCTGCTGTCTGGGTTGTCCTGGCCTAACTCTGAGCACTGACCTCAGTCCAGTTCCTCAGGCCTTCCTGCTGTCTGGGTTGTCCTGGCCTAACTCTGAGCACTGACCTCAGGCCAGTTCCTCAGGCCTTCCTGCTGTCTGGGTTGTCCTGGCCTAACTCCCAGCACTGACCTCAGGCCAGTTCCTCAGGCCTTCCTGCTGTCTAGGTTGTCCTGGCCTAACTCTGAGCACTGACCTCAGGCCAGTTCCTCAGGCCTTCCTGCTGTCTGGGTTGTCCTGGCCTAACTCTGAGCACTGACCTCAGGCCAGTTCCTCAGGCCTTCCTGCTGTCTGGGTTGTCCTGGCCTAACTCCCAGCACTGACCTCAGTCCAGTTCCTCAGGCCTTCCTGCTGTCTGGGTTGTCCTGGCCTAGCTCCCAGCACTGACCTCAGGCCAGTTCCTCAGGCCTTCCTGCTGTCTGGGTTGTCTTGTGATGTCCATGGTTCTGCCAGTGACGTGTTATTTAAACTGTGTGGTTGGTTTTCAGTGATGTCCATGGAAGTGGTAGTACCAAAGGCAGCATCCCACTACAGGACCAACACCTGGCCTTGGCCATCCTGCTGGAGCTGGCAGTACAGAGGGGCACTCTGAGGTAGGACCCCCCCTCCTGACATACTGATACTGAGGTAGGACCCCCCCTCCTGACGACATACTGATACTGAGGTAGGACCCCCCCTCCTGACGACATACTGATACTGAGGTAGGACCCCCCCCTCCTGACATACTGATACTGAGGTAGGACCCCCCCCTCCTGACGACATACTGATACTGAGGTAGGACCCCCCCTCCTGACGACGTACTGATACTGAGGTAGGACCCCCCCTCCTGACGACGTACTGATACTGAGGTAGGACCCCCCCTCCTGACGACGTACTGATACTGAGGTAGGACCCCCCCTCCTGACGACGTACTGATACTGAGGTAGGACCCCCCCTCCTGACGACATACTGAGGTAGGACCCCCCCTCCTGACGACGTACTGAGGTAGGACCCCCCCTCCTGACGACGTACTGAGGTAGGACCCCCCCTCCTGACAACGTACTGAGGTAGGACCCCAGGACCCTCCCCTCCTGACGACATACTGGTACTGAGGTAGGACCCCCCCTCCTGACGACGTATTGATACTGAGGTAGGACCCCCCCCTCCTGACGACGTACTGATACTGAGGTAGGACCCCCCCCTCCTGACGACGTACTGATACTGAGGTAAGACCCCCCCCTCCTGACGACATACTGATACTGAGGTAGGACCCCCCCTCCTGATGACATACTGATACTGAGGTAGGACCCCCCCCTCCTGACGACATACTGATACTGAGGTAGGACCCCCCCCTCCTGACGACATACTGATACTGAGGTAGGACCCCCCCTCCTGACGACATACTGATACTGAGGTAGGACCCCCCCTCCTGACGACATACTGATACTGAGGTAGGACCCCCCCCTCCTGACGGCGTACTGATACTGAGGTAGGACCCCCCCTCCTGACGACATACTGATACTGAGGTAGGACCCCCCCTCCTGACGACATACTGATACTGAGGTAGGACCCCCCCCCCTCCTGACGACGTACTGGTACTGAGGTAGGACCCCCCCTGACGACGTACTGGTACTGAGGTTGGACCCCCCCTCCTGACGAGGTACTGATACTGAGGTAGGACCCCCCCCTCCTGACGACGTACTGATACTGAGGTTGGACCCCCCCTCTTGACGAGGTACTGATACTGAGGTAGGACCCCCCCTCCTGACGACGTACTTATACTAAGGTAGGACCCCCCCTCCTGACGAGGTACTGATACTGAGGTAGGGCCCCCCCCTCCTGACGACGTACTGATACTGAGGTAGGACCCCCCCCTCCTGACGACGTACTGATACTGAGGTAGGACCCCCCCTCCTGACGACGTACTGATACTGAGGTAGGACCCCCCCTCCTGACGACATACTGAGGTAGGACCCCCCCTCCTGACGACATACTGATACTGAGGTAGGACCCCTCCTCCTGACGACATACTGATACTGAGGTAGGACCCCCCCTCCTGACGACATACTGATACTGAGGTAGGACCCCCCCTCCTGACGACATACTGAGGTAGGACCCCCCCTCCTGACGACATACTGATACTGAGGTAGGACCCCCCCTCCTGACGACATACTGATACTGAGGTAGGACCCCCCCTCTTGACGACATACTGGTACTGAGGTAGGACCCCCCCCTCCTGACGACATACTGATACTGAGGTAGGACCCCCCCCTCCTGACGACATACTGATACTGAGGTAGGACCCCCCCCCTCCTGACGACATACTGATACTGAGGTAGGACCCCCCCCTCCTGACGACATACTGATACTGAGGTAGGACCCCCCCTCCTGACGACATACTGATACTGAGGTAGGACCCCCCCTCCTGACGACATACTGATACTGAGGTAGGACCCCCCCTCCTGACGACATACTGATACTGAGGTAGGACCCCCCCTCCTGACGACATACTGAGGTAGGACCCCCCCTCCTGACGACATACTGAGGTTGGATCCCCCCTCCTGACGACATACTGAGGTAGGACCCCCCCTCCTGACGACGTACTGATACTGAGGAAGGACCCCTCCTGACGACGTACTGATACTGAGGTAGGACCCCCCCCCTCCTGACGACATACTGATATTGAGGTAGGACCCCCCCTCCTGACGACATACTGAGGTAGGACCCCCCCTCCTGACGACGTACTGAGGTAGGACCCCCCCTCCTGACGACGTACTGAGGTAGGACCCCCCCTCCTGACGACATACTGAGGTAGGACCCCCCCCTCCTGACAACATACTGAGGTAGGACCCCCCCTCCTGACGACATACTGAGGTAGGACCCCCCTCCTGACGACATACTGATACTGAGGAAGGACCCCTCCTGACGACGTACTGATACTGAGGTAGGACCCCCCCTCCTGACGACATACTGATACTGAGGTAGGACCCCCCCTCCTGACGACATACTGATACTGAGGTAGGACCCCCCCTCCTGACGACATACTGATACTGAGGTAGGACCCCCCCCCCTCCTGACGACATACTGATACTGAGGTAGGACCCCCCCCTCCTGACGACATACTGATACTGAGGTAGGACCCCCCCCTCCTGACGACATACTGATACTGAGGTAGGACCCCCCCCCTCCTGACGACATACTGATACTGAGGTAGGACCCCCCCTCCTGACGACATACTGAGGTAGGACCCCCCCCTCCTGACGACATACTGAGGTAAGACCCCCCCCTCCTGACGACATACTGAGGTAGGACCCCCCCCTCCTGACGACATACTGAGGTAGGACCCCCCTTCCTGACGACATACTGATACTGAGGTAGGACCCCCCCTCCTGACGACATACTGATACTGAGGTAGGACCCCCCCCCCCTCCTGACGACATACTGATACTGAGGTAGGACCCCCCCCTCCTGACGACGTACTGATACTGAGGTAGGACCCCCCCTCCTGACGACATACTGAGGTAGGACCCCCCCTCCTGACGACATACTGATACTGAGGTAGGACCCCCCCCCCTCCTGACGACGTACTGATACTGAGGTAGGACCCCCCCTCCTGACGACATACTGATACTGAGGTAGGACCCCCCTCCTGACGACATACTGATACTGAGGTAGGACCCCCCCTCCTCCTGACGACATACTGATACTGAGGTAGGACCCCCCCCCCCCCTGAAGACATACTGATACTGAGGTAGGACCCCCCCTCCTGACGACATACTGATACTGAGGTAGGACCCCCCCTCCTGACGACATACTGGTCCTCAACTCTAGGACTGGGGGGTTGGGGTTACCCCTTTCGGGGGTTGGGGTATGTGCTACATAAGTATAACTGTAAGAAATGTAAGATGTGTTTAATTAAATGATATTCAGCTCAGGGTCCCAGCGGTTTCCTAACTAGCTAGCGAAGTGGCTACATGTCAACATCGCCAATGTCTTTTGAGGTGGAGACGAGGAAACAATAAAATACTTTTGGGGTTTCACTCTCTGTGACTGCACCTACCACACCCCTCATATCATACGGTACCTGGCCTCTCTGGCCGGTCTTCAGCCAGCCAGCTGCTGTCCTGCTGCGTCTGTGTGGGACAGCACTTACCATGCCCCATATTTATAGTACTCTAACTACTCTATTCTCTTCTCCAGCCAGCTGCTGTCTGCCGTCCTGTTGTTGCTGCGTCTGTGGGACAGTGGGACCAGGGAGATGGACAATGAGCGCTCCACCCAGGGGACTAGCGCCCCGCTCCTCCCTCTCCTGCAGCGTTTTCACAACATCCACAGCAGCAAGGAGGAAGCCGGCCCCGATGAGGAGATGGAGGTGAGCTCAGGGCCTGTATTTCCTGTAAAAGCTGATTTTTAAGATCAGTTTTGCCTTTTTTTTAGATCACAATCAATAAGGTTACCTGGACATTGGGGGGGGGGGGCTGATCCTAGAGCAGGACTCTGAGACACCTGGTCTCATCCCTCTCCTATTCCTCGTCCTTGGTTGCATCAAAATCCATTTATTTTTGTCCGTCTTCTAAACTGAATTTAAGTACTTAGCTAAGCAGATTCACTGCTTTCAGAAAGTATTTACATACCTTGACTTTATCCACATGTTGTTGTTGTTACAGCCTGAATTTAAAATGGATTCCATTTTGGGGGGACTGACCTACACACAATACCCCATAATATAAGTGGAATTATGTTTTTCGAAAAGGTGATATGTCTTGAGTCATTAACTATACACCCCCTTTTTGTTATGGCAGGTCTAAATGACTTCAGGAGTTATATTAAGCTGTCTATAATTGTTTTAAGAAGGTCATACCAAGGATCATTTAAGATATTTGATTTAGAATTTTAAGACCACTTGAAGTATCCAAATAAAATATTTAAAAAATATATATATATTTGATATCTTGTATTTGGCCTTACTGCTATTAGCCCATAGAAACACATTGAATAACAGATTACTGCTATTAGCCCATAGAAACACATTGAATAACAGATAGTCCTTACTGCTATTAGCCCATAGAAACACATTGAATAACAGATTACTGCTATTAGCCCATAGAAACACATTGAATAACAGATTACTGCTATTAGCCCATAGAAACACATTGAATAACAGATTACTGCTATTAGCCCATAGAAACACATTGAATAACAGATAGTCCTTACTGCTATTAGCCCATAGAAACACATTGAATAACAGATTACTGCTATTAGCCCATAGAAACACATTGAATAACAGATTACTGCTATTAGCCCATAGAAACACATTGAATAACAGATTACTGCTATTAGCCCATAGAAACACATTGAATAACAGATTACTGCTATTTGCCCATAGAAACACATTGAATAACAGATAGTCCTTACTGCTATTAGCCCATAGAAACACATTGAATAACAGATAGTCCTTACTGCTATTAGCCCATAGAAACACATTGAATAACAGATTACTGCTATTAGCCCATAGAAACACATTGAATAACAGATTACTGCTATTAGCCCATAGAAACACATTGAATAACAGATTACTGCTATTAGCACATAGAAACACATTGAATAACAGACATTCAGAATAGTCTTGTGAGGCCTGTGTGCGTCCTAGAGCAAAACAACGGACATGTACGAGTTTGTGAGAGTCTCACCTTTCCACAGAGGGGTACATACTAGCCCAAACTGTTAGGACGCTACAGGCAGAAGTCGATAGATGAGCTGTACCTCATTGTGAGGTATTGTGACGTCATTGTGAGGTATTGTGAGGTCATTGTGGCGTCATTGTGAGGTCATTGTGGCGTCATTGTGAGGTATTGTGTCGTCATTGTGAGGTATTGTGAGGTATTGTGACGTCATTGTGAGGTCATTGTGTGTAGATGGATCAGAAAAAACATCAATTGAATTCAAGCTGTGACACAATAAGATGTGAAATAAGTCAAAGGATCTGAATACTTTCTGAAGGCTCCTTTTACCACCTTTTTTAGTTCACAGTCGTTTTCTCCTGTTGTTCTTCCTCTCCAGATCCTGGGGGCCCCTCTGAGTCCCAATGAGAGTTTCCTGCGCTACCTGACGCTGCCCCAGGACAATGACTTGGCTATCGACCTGAGACAGACGGCTGTGGTTATCATGGCTCACCTGGACCGCCTGGCCGCCCCCTGCTCCCCCTCGCACTGCAGCTCCCCTACCTCCCACAAGGTACTGCTGCTACCACCGTCTGGACTTGGCCCTGCTACTGTGTGCTGTACGCTGTTATGAAGACGGCTCTACTCAGCCTTCCTGTCTTCTTCAGTGTTTCTATTGATCAACATGGTTTTCTCTAAGGCTCAGATTTAATGGC
Organism: Salmo trutta; assembly: GCF_901001165.1. Lineage (NCBI taxonomy): Eukaryota > Metazoa > Chordata > Actinopteri > Salmoniformes > Salmonidae > Salmo > Salmo trutta. Next base: position 51,713,942 of record NC_042978.1, on the reverse strand, counting down.
CTGTGATCTTTTTTTTTTTTTTTTTTTATTATTAAAGAGGATGCTTAGAGCTTTTTCTTGAAAATATGAGAGTCAGGATTAGGGCTGCACAATGAATCAAAATTGTAATCAAAGTTGCGATATCGACATGTGCCAATATCCGTATCGTAAGATGTTGCGATTTTTTTTTTTCTCTCTCTCTCAAAGGCTACGTGTAACCTGTTTTTTATTAGTTTACTCCGTCGTCTCACTCCAGTCTCCTCCTCCTCTCATGCGGTTGCTTGCTTCTGACACACCAAGCCCCGCCCCCTGTCATTCAATCAGGAACAAATGGCTGCTTCAGTCTTCACGCTTCTGTTCGTGTTCGCTAGCCCGTGCAGTCAAGAAACAAGAACGATGCGGCTTTCAACTTTGCTTCTTCATATCAACCATGTTTTCTGTATCTTTTATCTCTGCAAACCGCTACTTAGTTAGTCTTAGAAAACCTCCACATGTCTAAAAAACATTTGCGGTAGCAGCTAATTGCTAACTAGCTAGCTGGCTAGCTAAATGCGTTGAGCTAGCAAAGAGTATTGCGCTAGGGCAAATCTGACCTGGAAACGTTAGCTTTAATACAGGCTGTTGCCAGCATGTTGGTTGTGCAATGTCATGCTCTGAATTAGAGAGGAATAGGTGAAGCATATTTAAAAAAAAAAACGGGCAGCAGCTAGCCTCGCGGTTATAGAATAGCGTTGGGCCAGTAACCAAAAGGTCGCTGGTTCGAATACCCTTTGCAGACAAGATGAAAAATCGTTATGCCCTTGAGCAAGGCACTTAATCCTAATTTGCTCCAGGGATTCTGTACTACTATGGCTGACCCTGTAAAACAACACATTTCACTGCACTTATCTGGCGTAACAATAAAACATTATTTATTTTTTTATTTACGCAATATAAAATCTCAATTCAAATGTGATTAGGGTTCCTTGGGCAACACTGACACTGACCAACACTTTGGTTTCTACTATGTCACAATATACTGACTCATTCTACTCATTCTATTTCTATAATAACATAATTTATATTAATATCATATGCTATTTAGTAGATGCTTTTATCCAAAGACACTTATAGTCATGCATTCATACGTTCTTTACGTATGGGGGGGGGTTTCTGGTTCCCGCCAACCTGGCAACCGAAGTGTTTTTTGATTTAAGAAAAATAAATATTTGAAAAAAAATTGCAATTAGATTTTTCGGACCATATCGTGCAGCCCTTGTCAGGATGTTTTGATTTGTAAATGGAAGTCTTTACTGTGTTACTAACTTCTCTCTCTCTCTGTCTGCGTTACTAACTTCTCTCTCTCTCTCTGTCTGTGTTACTAACTTCTCTCTCTCTCTCTGTCTGTGTTACTAACTTCTCTCTCTCTCTCTGTCTGTGTTACTAACTTCTCTCTCTCTCGCTCTCTCTCTCTCTCTCTCTCTCTCTCTCTCTCTCTCTCTCGCTCTCTGTCTGCGTTACTAACTTCTCTCTCTCTCTCTCTCTCTCTCTCTCTCTCTGTCTGTGCGTTACTAACCTCTCTCTCTCTCTGTGCGTTACTAACTTCTCTCTCTCTCTGTGCGTTACTAACTTCTCTCTCTCTCTCTGTCTGTCTGCGTTCTGTTGGAGGACCATGGCAACATGCAGGTAAATTATGAAGCCATGTGTTGTGCATGAAGGACTTGATGTGATGTTTTTATGTAGCTTATTCTTGCAACAGTCAGATAACTGTTGAGGATGTGTTGATTACGCAGGTATATTTCTCTGGTCACCCCCAAAGCCAACTCCTCCTTTGGCCGCCTTTCCTTCCAGTTCTCTGCTGCCAATGACTGGAACGAATTGCAAAAATCTCTGAAGCTGGAGACTTAAATCTCCCTCACTAACTTTAAGCACCAGCTGTCAGAGCAGCTCACAGATCACTGAACCTGTACATAGCCCATCTTTAAATAGCCCATCCAACTACCTCATCCCCATACTGTATTTATTTATTTATCTTGCTCCTTTGCACCCCAGTATCTCTACTTGCACATTCATCTTCTGCACATTCTACCATTCCAGTGTTTTAATTGCTAAATTGTAATTACTTCGCCACTATGGCCTATTTTATTGCCTTACCTCCCTAATCTTACTTAATTTGCACACACTGTATATAGATTTTTCTACTGTATTATTGACTGTATGTTTGTTTTATTCCATGTGTAACTCTGTTGTTTGTGTCAAACTGCTTTGCTTTATCTTGGCCAGGTCGCAGTTGTAAATGAGAACTTGTTCTCAACTAGCCTACCTGGTTAAATAAAGGACTTGTTCTCAACTGGCCTACCTGGTTAAATAAAGGACTTGTTCACAACTGGCCTACCTGGTTAAATAAACAAATTAACATTTGCCCTAGAAGTCCCTTTTCATGGGGATGCATTGACCAATAAAATTTGATTTGAGCTCATGATGCAGCCAATCAGTCTTTGAGAGCTTTACAGAGAGATATGAATATACCTTTTTGATAGTTGATGCCTTTGGCTACAAGGCTTTTTTCTTTGCAGTGTCTACCTCATACACGATCAGGTGATTTCTCCCAACTAAAATACCAGATGTCGCTGTTACATTAGAATATAATTTATATATAACAGAGGATTTCCTTTTCCATTTAACCCTTTCAATTCTACTGCTACCTTCATAATGTGTAGACCACTGAAGCACCAATGGCATCGCTGCAATTAACCCTGACTCTCCCGCTCCCAGGGCACTCTGCAGGAGGTGATTGGCTGGGGGTTGCTAGGCTGGAAGCTGTATGCCAACGTGAACGGTCCGGTGCAGTGCAAGGCCCTGTCGGGCCTCGGGGTTTCCCAGATTGTCTGTTCCGAGAAGGGCTTCCTCATCCTGGCCAGCAGCGGAGCCGTCTACACGCAGAACTACAAGAGCACTACACTGGTAGGAAGCAGTTACTCACTGGAGCTCATTCTGTCACTACACTGGTAGGAAGCAGTTACTCACTGGAGCTCATTCTGTCACCTCACTGGAGCTCATTCTGTCACCTCACTGGAGCTCATTCTGTCAAGGCGGAATTATTGACATGGTAGGAACCAAAGTATTGGGCCGTGTTTCCCAGGGGACCCTGATTTAGCTGTTACATGTTTTCTCTTACCTCATGTAGCTGGCTGTGTGAAAAAGAAAGACAGCGAGTGACTGTGTGACTCGCACCCGTTGTCTCTCTCTCTGTCTCTCTGTCTCTCTCTGTGTGTGAGACTAGCACCGTATCATGATGTTGGAATGCGATGTTGGACGATCAGGTGTCCACATACTTTTGGTCATGTATGTTAATCTCTGCAACATAGCGATCTCTGCATGGTAACAGTTTGAATAAGATGAGAACAAAGAACAAACCCTCACACTGCTCTTCATTTACCTAATGTTTAAGAGCAGTGATACAGGAAATGTGTTTTTCATACAGCAGCCGTAATAAAAACGGTAGATCTGATCACTTCAGTGCTGATGAGGATATTGTTGTTGTCGTACTAGGCTCCCATGCTGGTCCATGCCCTGACCTCCAGGAAGATAGTGAAGCTGGCAGCTCATCCAGACGGGCAGCACTACCTGGCCCTGTCGGCCAACGGAGAGGTCTTCTCTTGGGGCTGCGGAGACGGCGGTCGCCTGGGCCATGGAGACACCACGTAAGTAATTACACTGCGTTCAAAAACATGCATATGACCAGATTTCTCCTGCATGTCAACGAAGTTCAGAAATTATAGTCCGGGTACTGTCTGAGACCTCAGAAGTTAAATTTACGTCACCAGCCGATCACCAGCCGATCACCTGCTAGGTTCCTCTGCTCCAAGCTGTCCTATGTATCATAACCGGTTCCTCTGCCCCAAGCTGTCCTATGTATCATAACCGGTTCCTCTGCTCCAAGCTGTCCTATGTATCATAACCGGTTCCTCTGCTCCAAGCTGTCCTATGTATCATAACCGGTTCCTCTGCTCCAAGCTGTCCTATGTATCATAACCGGTTCCTCTGCTCCAAGCTGTCCTATGTATCATAACCGGTTCCTCTGCTCCAAGCTGTCCTATGTATCATAACCGGTTCCTCTGCTCCAAGCTGTCCTATGTATCATAACCGGTTCCTCTGCTCCAAGCTGTCCTATGTATCATAACCGGTTCCTCTCCTCCCCACCATCAGATATCTGGAAGAGCCAGCGGTGATCACAGCATTCACCGGGAAGCAGACGGGGAAGAATGTGGTGCAGGTAGCATGTGGGAGCACGTACAGCGCTGCTATCACAGCCGACGGAGAGCTGTACACCTGGGGAAGGGGAAATTATGGACGGCTGGGACACGGTGAGACCTTAACCTGTTTCTCCTGGTCGACCCGCTACTGGACTAGACCTCACCGCTACTGGACTAGACCTCACCGCTACTGGATTAGACCTCACCGCTACTGGACTAGACCTCACCGCTACTGGACTAGACCTCACCGCTACTGGACTAGACCTCACCGCTACTGGACTAGACCTCACCGCTACTGGACTAGACCTAACCGCTACTGGACTAGACTTAACCGCTACTGGACTAGACCTCACCGCTACTGGACTAGACCTCACCGCTACTGGACTAGACCTCACCGCTACTGGACTAGACCTAACCGCTACTGGACTAGACCTCACCGCTACTGGACTAGACCTCACCGCTACTGGACTAGACCTCACCGCTACTGGACTAGACCTCACCGCTACTGGACTAGACCTCACCGCTACTGGACTAGACCTCACCGCTACTGGACTAGACCTCACCGCTACTGGACTAGACCTCACCGCTACTGGACTAGACCTCACCGCTACTGGACTAGACCTCACCGCTACTGGACTAGACCTCACCGCTACTGGACTAGACCTCACCACTACTGGACTAGACCCAACCACTACTGGACTAGACCCAACCCTAACCGCTACTGGACTAGACCCAACCGCTACTGGACTAGACCCAACCGCTACTGGACTAGACCTCACCGCTACTGGACTAGACCTAACCGCTACTGGACTAGACCCAACCACTACTGGACTAGACCTCACCACTACTGGACTAGACCCAACCGCTACTGGACTAGACCTAACCGCTACTGGACTAGACCTAACCGCTACTGGACTAGACCTAACCGCTACTGGACTAGACCTAACCGCTACTGGACTAGACCCAACCGCTACTGGACTAGACCTCACCGCTACTGGACTAGACCTCACCGCTACTGGACTAGACCTAACCGCTACTGGACTAGACCTAACCGCTACTGGACTAGACCTAACCGCTACTGGACTAGACCTAACCACTACTGGACTAGACCCAACCGCTACTGGACTAGACCTAACCCTAGCCGCTACTGGACTAGACCTAACCCTAACCGCTACTGGACTAGACCTAACCCTAACCACTACTGGACTAGACCCAACCACTACTGGACTAGACCTAACCCTAACCGCTACTGGACTAGACCTAACCACTACTGGACTAGACCTAACCACTACTGGACTAGACCCAACCACTACTGGACTAGACCCAACCACTACTGGACTAGACCTAACCCTAACTGCTACTGGACTAGACCTAACTGCTACTGGACTAGACCCAACCCTAACTGCTACTGGACTAGACCCAACCACTACTGGACTAGACCTAACCCTAACCGCTACTGGACTAGACCTCACCCTAACCACTACTGGACTAGACCCAACCACTACTGGACTAGACCTAACCCTAACCGCTACTGGACTAGACCTAACCACTACTGGACTAGACCCAACCACTACTGGACTAGACCCAACCACTACTGGACTAGACCTAACCCTAACTGCTACTGGACTAGACCTAACCCTAACTGCTACTGGACTAGACCCAACCCTAACTGCTACTGGACTAGACCCAACCACTACTGGACTAGACCTAACCCTAACCGCTACTGGACTAGACCTCACCGCTACTGGAGTAGACCTAACCACTACTGGACTAGACCCAACCACTACTGGACTAGACCTAACCCTAACTGCTACTGGACTAGACCTAACCCTAACCACTACTGGACTAGACCTAACCCTAACTGCTACTGGACTAGACCCAACCACTACTGGACTAGACCTAACCCTAACTGCTACTGGACTAGACCTAACCGCTACTAGACTAGACCCAACCACTACTGGACTAGACCTAACCCTAACTGCTACTGGACTAGACCTAACCGCTACTGGACTAGACCCAACCACTACTGGACTAGACCCAACCACTACTGGACTAGACCTAACCGCTACTGGACTAGACCTAACCACTACTGGACTAGACCTACTAACTGCTACTGGACTAGACCTAACCACTACTGGACTAGACCTAACCACTACTGGACTAGACCTAACCACTACTGGACTAGACCTAACCGCTACTGGACTAGACCTAACCACTACTGGACTAGACCCAACCGCTACTGGACTAGACCTCACCACTACTGGACTAGACCTAACCGCTACTGGACTAGACCTAACCGCTACTGGACTAGACCTAACCGCTACTGGACTAGACCTAACCGCTACTGGACTAGACCTAACCACTACTGGACTAGACCCAACCGCTACTGGACTAGACCCAACCACTACTGGACTAGACCTAACTGCTACTGGACTAGACCTAACCACTACTGGACTAGACCCAACCGCTACTGGACTAGACCTCACCACTACTGGACTAGACCTAACCGCTACTGGACTAGACCTAACCGCTACTGGACTAGACCTAACCACTACTGGACTAGACCTAACCACTACTGGACTAGACCTAACCCTAACCGCTACTGGACTAGACCTAACCCTAACCGCTACTGGACTAGACCTAACCACTACTGGACTAGACCTCACCGCTACTGGACTAGACCTAACCCTAACCGCTACTGGACTAGACCTAACCCTAACCACTACTGGACTAGACCTAACCCTAACCACTACTGGACTAAACCTAACTATTCAGAGCTGCACTTTAAACTCTGTGACTTTATCATGAGGACAAGCACAGCTTTCAATTCCCTATCAGGATAATTAAACATCAGCTAATGTCTTCCTGTGTTAGAATGATGTCCTTGGGTCTGGGGGTTTTGTGACTGACCATGTTGTCTCTGTAGGTTCCAGTGAAGACCAGCATGTTCCCATGCTGGTGACCGCTCTGAAGGGGTTAAAGGTGCTGGATGTGGCCTGTGGCAGTGGAGATGCACAGACCCTGGCTGTCACAGAGAACGGTGAGCGGAGAGACCGACGGGTCTGAGACGCTATGATCAATTACTGGGGTCTGAGACGCTAGGATCAATTACTATGGAATACTGGGGTCTGAGATACTAGGATCAATTACTATGGAATACTGGGGTCTGAGACACTAGGATCAATTACTATGGAATACTGGGGTCTGAGATACTAGGATCAATTACTATGGAATACTGGGGACTGAGATACTAGGATCAATTACTATGGGAATACTGGGGTCTGAGATACTAGGATCAATTACTATGGAATACTGGGGTCTGAGATACTAGGATCAATTACTATGGAATACTGGGGTCTGAGACACTAGGATCAATTACTATGGAATACTGGGGTCTGAGACGCTAGGATCAATTACTATGGAATACTGGGGTCTGAGATACTAGGATCAATTACTATGGAATACTGGGGTCTGAGATACTAGGATCAATTACTATGGGAATACTGGGGTCTGAGATACTAGGATCAATTACTATGGAATACTGGGGTCTGAGATACTAGGATCAATTACTATGGAATACTTACTGGGCCTTATCCTTCGCTGTCATATATGTTTATTCATGTGACACACTTTTTGATTGAAAGTTGTAAGACAAGAGTATTTTCCCTGTAGTAGAAAGAAATTTCCCTGTAGTAGACAAGAGTATTTCCTCTCAATTTGAAGGTGTCACACCTTTTCTATATTTTTACCCCATTGTAATGTTAGCTCCTTTACCACCCTTCTCTCTCACCCTTCTTTCTCTCCCTTCTCTCTCTCCCTCCAGGCCAGGTGTGGTCGTGGGGTGATGGAGACTATGGGAAGCTGGGTCGTGGAGGCAGCGACGGCTGTAAGACCCCAAAGCTGGTGGAGAAGCTTCAGGACCTGGATATAGTGAAAGTGTGCTGTGGAAGTCAGTTCTCTGTAGCACAGACCAAGGACGGACAGGTGTACACCTGGGGGAAGGGTGACAACCAGCGCCTCGGACACGGCACCGAGGAACACGTACGCTACCCCAAGCTGCTCGACAGTCTACAAGGTTAGTAGCTTTTCCGAGTGGTGAAGAACATCTAGCCGCTCGAGAGCACCCTTACCTGCCCATCTATAAATGATGTCTCCATAATCTAGCATGGGTAGGATGGTCATCTGAATCAGGGTTAGTTTGGCAGCTGGGGTGAAAGAGGAGCGATTACGATAGAGGAAACCAAGTCTAGATTTAGCTTTAGCCTGCAGCTTTGATATGTGCTGAGAGAAGGACAGTGTACCGTCTAGCCATACTCCCAAGTACTGGTATGAGGTGACTACCTCCAGCTCTAAACCCTCAGAGGTAGTAATCACACCTGTGGGGAGAGGGGCATTCTTCTTACCAAACCACATGACCTTTGTTTTGAAGGTGTTCAGAACAAGGTTAAGGGCAGAGAAAGCTTGTTGGACACTAAGAAAGCTTTGTTGAAGAGCGTTTAACACAAAATCCGGGGAGGGGCCAGCTGAGTATAAGACTGTATCATCAGCATATAAATGGATGAGAGAGCTTCCTACTGCCTGAGCTATGTTGTTGATGATGTAAATTGAGAAGAGCGAGGGGCCTAGGATCGAGCCTTGGGGTACTCCCTTGGTGACGGGCAAGATATCCTTCAGAAATTTATTAAACTAAATATAGAATAACAAGCATGGGTTGTTAATATGACTAGGATTGTGTCTTTGGCTGCTGGACAACAAAAGAAAGTATATGGCATTGAAATATTGGTTTCATATGAGGAAGTGTTTTTATAAAATAATCCCCTTAAGATTCCTATGGTTGGAACATGGTAAGACATGCCTTTATAAAACAACTTCCAGCAATTTAAAGAATTACGTTTAATTGGTTAAATATTTTCAAAATGTGGACTGCCTCAGCTAAAGGTTGCAAGGTGGGGGATGTTGCAGTGCGCAACAGACACCGGCCTTTCTCGTCTGTCAGAACAACAGACACTGGTCTCTGTCTGTCTGTCAGAACAACAGACACTGGTCTCTGTCTGTCTGTCAGAACAACAGACACTGGTCTTTGTCTCCTGTCAGAACAACAGACACTGGTCTTTGTCTCCTGTCAGAACAACAGACACTGGTCTTTGTCTCCTGTCAGAACAACAGACACTGGTCTTTGTCTCCTGTCAGAACAACAGACACTGGTCTTTGTCTGTCTGTCAGAACAACAGACACTGGTCTTTGTCTCCTGTCAGAACATTTGACATGACAGGCTGTAGTTAATACCATAGTCTACACTTTGACATGACAGGCTGTAGTTAATACCATAGTCTACACTTTGACATGACAGGCTGTAGTTAATACCATAGTCTACACTTTGACATGACAGACTGTAGTTAATACCATAGTCTACACTTTGACATGACAGACTGTAGTTAATACCATAGTCTACACTTTGACATTTTTTTATTTTTTTTATTTATTTCACCTTTATTTAACCAGGTAGGCAAGTTGAGAGCAAGTTCTCATTTACAATTGCGACCTGGCCAAGATAAAGCAAAGCAGTTCGACAACATACAAAAACACAGAGTTACACATGGAGTAAAACAACATACAATCAATGATGCAGTAGAAAAAAATAAGACTATATACAATGTGAGCAAATGATGTGAGATAAGGGAGGTAAAGGCAAAAAAATGCCATGGTGGCAAAGTAAATAAAGTATGGCAAGAAAAACACTGGAATGGTAGATTTGTAGTTTGAAGAAAGTTAAAAGTTAAAATATAAATAATATGGTGCAAAGGAGCAAAATAAATAAAATAAATAAATACAGTAGGGGAAAAGGTAGTAGTTTGGGCTCAATTAAAGATGGGCTATGTACAGGTGCAGAGATCTGTGAGCTGCTCTGACAGCTGGTGCTTAAAGCTAGTGAGGGAGATAAGTGTTTCCAGTTTTAGAGATTTTTGTAGTTCGTTCCAATCATTGGCAGCTGAGAACTGGAAGGAGAGACGACCAAAGGAGGAGTTGGCTTTAGGGGTGACCAGAGAGATATACCTGCTGGAGCGCGTGCTACAGGTGGGTGCTGCTATGGTGACCAGTGAGCGGAGATAAGGAGGGACTTTACCTAGCAGGGTCTTGTAGATGACCTGGAGCCAATGTGTTTGGCGACGATGATGAAGTGAAGGCCAGCCAACGAGAGCATACAGGTCGCAGTGGTGGGTTGTATATGGGGCTTTGGTGACAAAACGGATGGCACTGTGATAGACTGCATCCAGCTTGTTGAGTAGGGTATTGGAGGCTATTTTGTAAATGACATCGCCGAAGTCGAGGATTGGTAGGATGGTCAGTTTTACGAGGGTATGTTTGGCAGCATGAGTGAAGGATGCTTTGTTGCGAAATAGGAAGCCAATTCTAGATTTCACTTTGGATTGGAGATGATTGATGTGAGTCTGGAAGGAGAGTTTACAGTCTAACCAGACACCTAGGTATTTGTAGTTGTCCACAAATTCTAAGTTAGAACCGTCCAGAGAAGTTATGCTGGATGGGCGGGCAGGTGCAGGCAGCGATCGGTTGAAGAGCATGCATTTAGTTTTACTTGTGTTTAGGAGCAGTTGGAGACCACGGAAGGAGAGTTGAATGGCATTGAAGCTCGTCTGGAGGGTTGTTAACACAGTGTCCAAAGAAGGGCCAGAAGTATACAGAATGGTGTCGTCTGCGTAGAGGTGGATCAGAGATTCACCAGCAGCAAGAGCGACATCATTTATGTATACAGAGAAAAGAGTTGGCCCAAGAATTGAACCCTGTGGTACCCCCATAGAGACTGCCAGAGGTCCAGACAGTAGGCCCTCCGATTTGACACACTGAACTCTGTCAGAGAAGTAGTTGGTGAACCAGGCGACGCAATCGTTTGAGAAACCAAGGCTACTAAGTCTGCCGATGAGGATGTGGTGATTAACAGACATGACAGGCTGTAGTTAATACCATAGTCTACACTTTGACATGACAGACTGTAGTTAATACCATAGTCTACCACCTACACTTTGACATGTAGACTAGTTCTTTATGTACATTGAAATACACTTATGTTTTTCTATATAGAATAAGCTAGTGTTTCTTTCTGGATTTCTGTAAAAACCTGGGAACTTCCATCCCGCTGTCCCATTTTAAAGGAATTGTGTTGATATAGAGGGACTCTAATTATCCCCGTCTCTTTGTCCTTTACCTCTAGGGAAGAAAGTGGTGGACATTGCGGTCGGTTCCACTCATTGTCTCGCTTTGACCGATGAAGGAGAAGTCCACAGCTGGGGCAGCAACGACAAGCTGCAGCACTTTGATACGCTGTTCTCCAACAAGAAGCAGCCCAAGGCTCTGCCGGGCCTCAACTCCAAACACATAGTGGGCATCTCTTGTGGACCAGGACAGGTGAGAGAGTTCACATGTCTTTCACCAGCGGAATAATGTCAGGTTTTATGTATAAGGCATATAGAAACTACAAAGGATAACTTCTGCTGTTAAGCTGGGATGGACAACTTTGATGGGGGACGGGGGCCAGGCGTTGATGGGGGACGGGGGCCAGGCGTTGATGGGGGACGGGGGCCAGGTGTTGATGGGGGACGGGGGCCAGGCGTTGATGGGGGACGGGGGCCAGGCGTTGACGGGGGACGGGGGCCAGGTGTTGATGGGGGAGGGGGGCCAGGCGTTGATGGGGGAGGGGGGCCAGGCGTTGATGGGGGAGGGGGGCCAGGCGTTGATGGGGGAGGGGGGCCAGGCGTTGATGGGGGAGGGGGGCCAGGCGTTGACGGGGGACGGGGGCCAGGCGTTGACGGGGGACGGGGGCCAGGCGTTGACGGGGGAGGGGGCCAGGCGTTGACGGGGGAGGGGGGCCAGGCGTTGACGGGGGAGGGGGGCCAGGCGTTGACGGGGGACGGGGGCCAGGTGTTGACGGGGGACGGGGGCCAGGCGTTGACGGGGGACGGGGGCCAGGCGTTGACGGGGGAGGGGGGCCAGGCGTTGACGGGGGAGGGGGCCAGGCGTTGACGGGGGGCGGGGGCCAGGCATTGACGGGGACGGGGACGGGGGGGCCAGGCGTTGACGGGGGAGGGGGGGCCAGGCGTTGACGGGGGAGGGGGGCCAGGCGTTGACGGGGGAGGGGGGCCAGGCGTTGACGGGGGAGGGGGGCCAGGCGTTGATGGGGGGGAGGGGGGCCAGGCGTTGATGGGGGGGACGGGGGCCAGGCTTTGATGGGGACGGGGGGCCAGGCGTTGATGGGGCAGCGCGCGGTCGTCCTCCTGGTCTGTGCCGCTGACCCCTGTCTGTTTTCTGCTGGTCTTGTGTCTGTAGAGCTTTGCGTGGTCGTCCTGTTCAGAGTGGTCTGTTGGACAGCGCGTACCCTTCGTAGTGGACGTGTGCCCTGTGACCTTTGAGCAGCTGGATCTGCTCTTGCGGCAGGTGAGCGAGGGCATGGACGGCTCTTCTGATTGGCCCCCGCCTCAGGAGAAAGAGTGCATGCTGGTTGCGTCCCTCAACCTACTCAGGCTACAGGTAAGGAGGCTCTTCTAAAACACTACGATATGACATTGATGTTTTTATAGATTGTCCTGGATGACTTGATGTGTCTAATTTTTATTGAAAATAGTCTTACGAAAAAGTGTTTCAAATGGTTTTCTACGAACTTGAGAATGTGTCATCTGCTGTGTTTTTAGTTATTTATGTGTCTCGTCTGTAGCTCCACGCAGCCATCAGTAACCAGATGGACCCTGAGGAGTTGGGCTTGGGTCTGGGCAGCGGGCTGCTCAACAACCTGAAGCAGACCGTGGTGACGCTAGCCTCCAACGCTGGAGTCCTCAACACCGTCCAGTCGGCTGCCCAGGCCGTGCTACAGAGCGGTTGGTCAGTGCTGCTCCCTACCGCGGAGGAGAGGGCCAGGGCGTTGTCCTCACTACTACCCAACACAGGTCCGTCCGCCTCTTAGCAGACGATATTATCTAAAGCGTGTGTACGATCCATGAGGGAATTAAAAAAAAAAAAATGTTGAACTGTCTCGTGGGGTAAGCAGGAAACAATTGTTGCTGTAGTGAAGAGTTTTTTTTGTGTGTTTTTTTGAGTTGCTCAGTGGTTTCCGTCTCCATCTGTCCCTCAGCATCTGGTAACGAGATGAGCGTCAGTCCTGGACGTCGCTTCATGATCGACCTGCTGGTCAGCAGTCTGATGGCCGATGGAGGGCTGGAGTCTGCTCTCAATGCTGCCATCACAGCGGAGTTACAGGTTGGTCGCAGAGTAGAGTCCCAAATGGATCCCTATTCCCTATTTAGTGCCTTACTTTTCACCACGGCCCCTAGGGCTCTGGTCAAACGTAGTGTACTATAAATAGGGAATAGGGCTTTGGTCTAAAGTAGTGCACTATATAGGGAATAGGGCTCTGGTCTAAAGTAGTGCACTATATAGGGAATAGGGCTCTGGTCTAAAGTAGTGCACTATATAGGGAATAGGGCTCTGGTCTATAGTAGGGCACTATAAAGGGAATAGGGAGCCATTTGTTTAATGCTCTGAACACAGCCATCATGGCCATCATCCAGGACGGCCATCATCCAGGACGGCCATCATCCAGGACGGTGTGTTTATGGTGCTACCACTCGCCCCTCTCCCAGTCTCTCAGACCATCATTTGTTCATACTTGGAGCCGTCTTCGTTTGGCCGACAGACGTGATCGTCTATAGTCAGAAGAAATCTGTCGTTGATATTTAGTGGTATGTTTCTGCATACCAAGAGTTCTGCCATTCTGTAGAATGCCACATTTCAAAATGGGATTAAAAGGTTTTTAATTGTCGTATTTTGTCAACTATCTAAACAAAATAAAATGTTTGAATGACATTTGACAGTTATTACAGCTGTGAGTCTTTCTGGGTAAGTCTCAGTGTCGTCTTGGTAAGCAACTCCAGTCTATATCTGGCCTTGTGTTTTAGGTTATTGTCCCGCTGAAAGGTGAATTTGTCTCCCAGTGTTTGTTGGAACCAGGTTTTCCTTTAGGACTTTTCCTGTGCTTAGCTCTATTCTGTTTCTTTTTATCCTAAACAACTTCCCAGTCCTTAATAACGATGACAAGCATACCCATAACATGATGCAGCCACCACTGTGCTTGACAATATGAAGAGTGGTATTCAGTGATGTGTTGGATTTACCCCAAATATAACACTTTGTATTCAGGACAAAACGTTCATTTCTTTGCGACAATTATTATTATTTTTTTTACTTTATTGCCTTGTTGCAAACAGGATAAATGTTTTGGAATATTTTAATTCTGTACAGGCTCCTCCTTGTTCTTTGTGGACCTTACTGATAATTGTATGTGTGGGGTACAGAGATGAGGTAGTCATTAATAAATCTTGTTTAACACCATTATTGAACACTGAATGAGTCCATGAAACTTATTATGTGACTTGTTAACCACATTTTTACTCCTGAACTTATTTAGGCTTTCCGTAACAAAGGAGTTGAATACTTATTGACTCAAAGACATTTCAGCTTTACATTTTTTTATTAATTTGTAAAAATGTCTAAACATAATTCCTCTTTGACGTTTGTGTGTAGGCCAGTGACACGAAATCTAAATTTAATAAAGGGACATTTTTCTTTCTGTAAACACAACAAAATGTGGAAAAAAGTAAACGAGTGTGAATCAGGCACTGTACAGTAAGTTTATGCAAAAGGCCAACAAAAATGTACATATGATTTAATTATGGAAAATGTGTCACTTTGTAGCGTACACATACGATTTAACACCTACCTGAAAATTACAGATACGAATGTTCACGTACAGTCAGATCCAGAATTATTGGTAAAGATGAGCAAAAAAAATACAATAAAATAAATTATACTTTATCAAATCATTAAAATCTCTTTTTACTCTCCAATTGTGCAGCAGTCTTACGAATTCTATGAATTTTAATGTATGTATTTTAATGTATGTATTTTAATGTATGTCATTTGTCTCCGTTTTGTGTTTTTTATACTGGTGACAAATCCCAAGTTGATTTAAATTCTAACGCTCTGTTATCCGCTACTAGGACATAGAGGCAAAGAAGGAGGCTCAGAAAGAGAAGGAGGTTGATGAGCAGGAGGCCAATGCCTCCACCTTGCTGCGCTGTCGCACCACCTTGGACAAAGACCTCATCAACACCGGGATATACGAGTCAGCTGGGAAACAGAGTTTACCTCTGGTCCAGCTCGTCCAGCAGCTACTGAGGTGGGTAGTTAACACTGGACTGAACTGTACATTTATTTATTTTGTGGGGGGAAGGATCGGAGTCTACAGCGTTTAACCTGACAAGCACCTCACTTCCGTAGAAGCCTTATTATTATTTGACCATGCTGGTCATTTATGAACATTTGAACATCTAGGCCATGTTCTGTTATAATATCCACCCGGCACAGCCAGAAGAGGACTGGCCACCCCTCATAGCCTGGTTCCTCCTCTAGGTTTCTTCCTAGGTTTTGGCCTTTCTAGGGAGTTTTTCCTAGCCACCGTGCTTCTACACCTGCATTGCTTGCTGTTTGGGGGGTTTTAGGCTGGGTTTACAGCACTTGTACAGCACTTTGAGATATCAGCTGATGTAAGAAGGGCTATATAAATACATTTGATTTGATTTAGAAGCACCAGCATGCTTGTATAGAGGAACAATGACTGATATTTTACCAGAAGAACTTGTATACTTTAGGGGTGTCCCACATACAGTGAGGGGGAAAAAAGTATTTGATCCCCTGCTGATTTTGATCGTTTGCCCACTGACAAAGAAAGGATCAGTCTATAATTTTAACGGTAGGTTTATTTGAACAGTGAGAGACAGAATAACAACAAACAAAAAAATCCAGAAAAACGCATGTCAAAAAATGTTATAAATTGATTTGGGGATCAAATACGTTTTTCCCCCCCCACTGTATAGTAGGCACCTGTGTAGGCACCTGTGTAGTCACCTGTGTGTACATCTCGCCAAATGTGTTGAATATTATCCAGAATGAACTTAAAGGTTATTGGTTTTTTTTCTGGATCCCTCAGGAACATGGCCTCCCAGACCATCGGTAGACTGAAGGACGCGGCCAGAAGGATGTCGAGCGGGGTCGACGCTGAGCACATCGGTAAAGAACGCTCGGCCTCCCTCGACCTGCTGCTGCGCTTTCAGAGGCTGCTGGTCAGCAAACTCTACCTGGGGGTCAACGGCACCGAAAACACCAATGGATACAGTGAGTGGTCACAGTCCTTCGCCATTTTAGGGTTGTGAACGTTTTTAAAACGTTTTAAAACATTTAAACTAAATTTGTATCCTTTAAATGTAAGAAAAATCCCTAACCGAAAAAAAACTTTTTTTTGTTTTAGTTTAATAGAAACATTGAGTCCTCATTATGCAGGTTTAACTGCAACAGTGAGTCCTCATTGTGCAGGTTTAACTGAAACAGTGAGTCCTCATTGTGCAGGTTTAACTGAAACAGTGAGTCCTCATTGTGCAGGTTTAACTGAAACAGTGAGTCCTCATTATGCAGGTTTAACTGAAACAGTGAGTCCTCATTGTGCAGGTTTAACTGAAACAGTGAGTCCTCATTGTGCAGGTTTAACTGAAACAGTGAGTCCTCATTGTGCAGGTTTAACTGAAACAGTGAGTCCTCATTGTGCAGGTTTAACTGAAACAGTGAGTCCTCATTGTGCAGGTTTAACTGAAACAGTGAGTCCTCGTTGTGCAGGTTTAACTGAAACAGTGAGTCCTCGTTGTGCAGGTTTAACTGAAACAGTGAGTCCTCATTGTGCAGGTTTAACTAAAACAGTGAGTCCTCGTTGTGCAGGTTTAACTGAAACAGTGAGTCCTCGTTGTGCAGGTTTAACTGAAACAGTGAGTCCTCATTATACACGTTGTTTGCTAATCCAAGTTTATCATTTTAAAAGGCTAATTGATCATTAGAAAACCCTTTTGCAATTTTGTTAGCACAGCTGAAAACTGTTATTCTGATTAAAGAAGCAATAAAACTGGCCTTCTTTAGACTAGTTGAGTATCTGGAGCATCAGCATTTGTGGGTTTGTTTACAGGCTCAAAATGGCCAGAAACAAAGCACTTTCTTCTGAAACTCGTCAGTCTATTCTTGTTCTGAGAAATGAAGGTTATTCCATGCGAGAAATTGCCAAGAAACTGAAGATCTCGTACAACGCTGTGTACTACTCCCTTCACAGAACAGCACAAACTGGCTTTAACCAGAATAGAAAGAGGAGTGGGAGGCCCCGGTGCACAACTGAGCAAGAGGACAAGTACATTAGTGTCTAGTTGGAGAAACAGACGCCTCACAAGTCCTCAACTGGCAGCTTCATTAAACAGTACCCGCAAAATACCAGTCTCAATGAACTCTGCCAAGGAGGCCAGCATCTTAGGGTCGCCTCTTCACTGTTGACGTTGAGACTGGACAGAGGAACTCTGCCTAGAAGGCCAGCATCCCGGAGTCGCCTCTTCACTGTTGACGTTGAGACTGGTGTTTTGCGGGGTACTATTTAATGAAGCTGCTGTTATCCATTCATCTTTTTTGTACGTTCTTTTTATATCTGTAAGTCAACCAATGATATCAGGCCATGACTACAGACACCTGTTTATTTCCTTTGACGCCATATAAACTAGTGACCCGCAGTGTTTGTCATTATACCCTGGTGACGACGGCTTGTCTGTCCCAAGTGTTGGTTAATAAGTTATTCAATTATTTCATCGTGCTGCTCTCTCCTTTATATATTTTTTCTAGTGTTCTACTCCGCTAGCCAGCATGTCGCCTAAACAGGTGTCCATTTTGTTGGTCTTTTCTTCCTGCAGACCCAGAGCTGCTGGGTGTGGGATCGCTGTTGAAGAAGTACATCGCCCTGCTGTGTACTCACATTGGAGACATCCTCCCTGTGGCTACCAGCATCGCCTTCGCCGGACACCGACACTTTAACGAAGTGTCCCGGGTCATCGAGGGGGACCTCACCGGTCAGTATTACTCTGGTTTCATC
This sequence comes from Salmo trutta, assembly GCF_901001165.1. Lineage (NCBI taxonomy): Eukaryota > Metazoa > Chordata > Actinopteri > Salmoniformes > Salmonidae > Salmo > Salmo trutta. The sequence continues at coordinate 51,695,714 of NC_042978.1, read as the reverse complement.
TAAATCTACGAGGCTGTACTCAGACCGCGGTTCGGATCAATTCCATTTCGATTTAGGAATGAAACTGAAATTCCAATTTACTTTTCTGAATGGATCAACTCTGACTCGTAGCTGTTTTTGAGGCAGTATGATGTGAGAATGTTATATATTCCCATCGGTAAGCTGACGGACAAGGACCTGTGTTTTTTTCCCCTCTGGTCCTGTAGGCGTTCTACTCCCTGAGCTGGTGGTGTCCATCGTGTTGCTGCTGACCATCGACGCTGGTCTGATTCAGGAGACCGGATCCATCCCTCTGCTGGCCGGCCTGCTGGAACACCTGGATCGCTTCAACCACCTGGCGCCTGGACACGAGAGGGACGACAACGAAGACCTGGCCTGGCCTGGCATCATGGGTACAGAGCCTCCTGGGGGAGAGGAGGAGGGGGGGGGGTACAGAGCCTCCTGGGGGAGAGGAAGGGGGGGTACAGGGGTACAGAGCCTCCTGGGGGAGAGGAGGGGGGGTACAGAGCCTCCTGGGGGAGAGGAGGGGGGGTACAGGGGTACAGAGCCTCCTGGGGGAGAGGAGGGGGGCTACAGGGGTACAGAGCCTCCTGGGGGAGAGGAGGGGGGGAGGTCAGTAACTAGTTGTGGGTTAGTGTTGTGGTTAGAATGTAACTAGTTGTTGGTTAGTGGTGTGGTTAGAATGTAACTAGTTGTGGGTTAGTGGTTAGTGTTGTGGTTAGAATGTAACTAGTTGTGGGTTAGTGGTTAGAATGTAACTAGTTGTGGGTTAGTGGTGTGGTTAGAAAGTAACTAGTTGTGGGTTAGTGGTTAGTTGTGGTTAGAATGTAACTAGTTGTGGGTTAGTGGTTAGTGGTGTGGTTAGAATGTAACTAGTTGTGGGTTAGTGGTTAGAATGCAACTAGTTGTGGGTTAGTGGTTAGAATGTAACTAGTTGTGGGTTAGTGGTGTGGTTAGAATGTAACTAGTTGTGGGTTAGTGGTTAGAATGTAACTAGTTGTGGGTTAGTGGTTAGAATGTAACTACTTGTGGGTTAGTGGTTAGAATGTAACTAGTTGTGGGTTAGTGGTGTGGTTAGAATGTAACTAGTTGTGGGTTAGAATGTAACTAGTTGTGGGTTAGTGGTTAGGTGTGGTTAGAATGTAACTAGTTGTGGGTTAGTGGTTAGTGGTGTGGTTAGAATGTAACTAGTTGTGGGTTAGTGGTTAGAATGCAACTAGTTGTGGGTTAGTGGTTAGAATGCAACTAGTTGTGGGTTAGTGGTTAGAATGTAACTAGTTGTGGGTTAGTGGTGTGGTTAGAATGTAACTAGTTGTGGGTTAGAATGTAACTAGTTGTGGGTTAGTGGTTAGGTGTGGTTAGAATGTAACTAGTGTGGGTTAGTGGTTAGTGGTGTGGTTAGAATGTAACTAGTTGTGGGTTAGTGGTTAGAATGTAACTAGTTGGTGGGTTTGGTAGTGGTTAGAATGCAACTAGTTGTGGGTTAGTGTGTTAGAATGTAACTAGTTGTGGGTTAGTGGTGTGGTTAGAATGTACTAGTTGTGGGTTAGTGGTTAGAATGTAACTAGTTGTGGGTTAGTGGTGTGTTAGAATGTCTAGGTGTGGGTTAGTGGTTGAATGTAACCTAGTATGTGGGTTAGTGGTTAGATGTAACTACTTGTGGGTTAGTGGTTAGAATGTAACTAGTTGGGGTTAGTGGTGTGGTTAGAAATGTAACTAGTTGTGGGTTAGAATGTACTAGTTGTGGGTTAGTGGTTAGGTGTGGTTAGAATGTAACTAGTTGTGGGTTAGTGGTTTAGTGGTGTGGTTAGAATGTAACTAGTTGTGGGTTAGTGGTTAGAATGCAACTAGTTGTGGGTTAGTGGTTAGAATGCAACTAGTTGTGGGTTAGTGGTTAGAATGTAACTACTTGTGGGTTAGTGGTTAGAATGTAACTAGTTGTGGGTTAGTGGTTAGAATGTAACTAGTTGTGGGTTAGAATGTAACTAGTTGTGGGTTAGTGGTTAGGTGTGGTTAGAATGTAACTAGTTGTGGGTTAGTGGTTAGTGGTGTGGTTAGAATGTAACTAGTTGTGGGTTAGTGGTTAGAATGTAACTAGTGTGGGTCGTAGGTGAATGAACTAGTTGTGGGTTAGTGGTTTAGAATGTAACTAGTTGTGGGTTAGTGGTGTGGTTAGAATGTAACTAGTTGTGGTTAGTGGTTAGAATGTAACTAGTTGTGGGTTAGTGGTTAGTTGTAACTACTGTGTGTTAGTGGTTAGAATGTAACTAGTTGTGGGTTAGTGGTGTGGTTAGAATGTAACTAGTTGTGGGTTAGAATGTAACTAGTTGTGGGTTAGTGGTTAGGTGTGGTTAGAATGTAACTAGTTGTGGGTTAGTGGTTAGAATGCAACTAGTTGTGGGTTAGTGGTTAGAATGTAACTAGTTGTGGGTTAGTGGTGTGGTTAGAATGTAACTAGTTGTGGGTTAGTGGTTAGTTGTGGTAGAATGTAACTAGTTGTGGGTTAGTGGTTAGTGGTGTGGTTAGAATGTAACTAGTTGTGGGTTAGTGGTTAGAATGTAACTAGTTGTGGGTTAGTGGTTAGAATGTAACTAGTTGTGGGTTAGTGGTGTGGTTAGAATGTAACTAGTTGTGGGTTAGTGGTTAGTTGTGGTTAGAATGTAACTAGTTGTGGGTTAGTGGTGTGGTTAGAATGTAACTAGTTGTGGGTTAGTGGTTAGTGGTGTGGTTAGAATGTAACTAGTTGTGGGTTAGTGGTTAGAATGTAACTAGTTGTGGGCTAGTGGTGTGGTTAGAATGTAACTAGTTGTGGGTTAGTGGTTAGAATGTAACTAGTTGTGGTTAGTGGTGTGGTTAGAATGTAACTAGTTGTGGGTTAGTGGTGTGGTTAGAATGTAACTAGTTGTGGGTTAGTGGTTAGTTGTGTGGTTAGAATGTAACTAGTTGTGGGTTAGTGGTTAGAATGTAACTAGTTGTGGGTTAGTGGTTAGAATGTAACTAGTTGTGGGTTAGTGGTTAGAATGTAACTAGTTGTGGGTTAGTGGTTAGTTGTGGTTAGAATGTAACTAGTTGTGGGTTAGTGGTTAGGTGTGGTTAGAATGTAACTAGTTGTGGGTTAGTGGTTAGGTGTGGTTAGAATGTAACTAGTTGTGGGTTAGTGGTTAGTTGTGGTTAGAATGTAACTAGTTGTGGGTTAGTGGTTAGGTGTGGTTAGAATGTAACTAGTTGTGGGTTAGTGGTTAGAATGTAACTAGTTGTGGGTTAGTGGTTAGAATGTAACTAGTTGTGGGTTAGTGGTTAGGTGTGGTTAGAATGTAACTAGTTGTGGGTTAGTGGTTAGAATGTAACTAGTTGTGGGTTGGTGGTGTGGTTAGAATGTAACTAGTTGTGGGTTAGTGGTTAGAATGTAACTAGTTGTGGGTTAGTGGTTAGAATGTAACTAGTTGTGGATTAGTGGTTAGTGGTTAGAATGTAACTAGTTGTGGGTTAGTGGTTAGTTGTGGTTAGAATGTAACTAGTTGTGGGTTAGTGGTTAGAATGTAACTAGTTGTGGGTTAGTGGTTAGAATGTAACTAGTTGTGGGTTAGTGGTTAGAATGTAACTAGTTGTGGGTTAGTGGTTAGTTGTGGTTAGAATGTAACTAGTTGTGGGTTAGTGGTTAGGTGTGGTTAGAATGTAACTAGTTGTGGGTTAGTGGTTAGGTGTGGTTAGAATGTAACTAGTTGTGGGTTAGTGGTTAGTTGTGGTAGAATGGTAAACTAGTGGTGGGTTAGTGGTTAGGTGTGGGTTAGAATGTAACTAGTTGTGGGTTAGTGGTTAGAATGTAACTAGTTGTGGGTTAGTGGTTAGAATGTAACTAGTGTGGGTTAGTGGTTAGGTGTGGTTAGAATGTAACTAGTTGTGGGTTAGTGGTTAGAATGTAACTAGTTGTGGGTTGGTGGTGTGGTTAGAATGTAACTAGTTGTGGGTTAGTGGTTAGAATGTAACTAGTTGTGGGTTAGTGGTTAGTGGTTAGAATGTAACTAGTTGTGGATTAGTGGTTAGTGGTTAGAATGTAACTAGTTGTGGGTTAGTGGTTAGTTGTGGTTAGAATGTAACTAGTTGTGGGTTAGTGGTTAGAATGTAACTAGTTGTGGGTTAGTGGTGTGGTTAGAATGTAACTAGTTGTGGGTTAGTGAAGTGTGGTTTAGAATGTAAACTAGTTGTGGGTTAGTGGTTAGTTGTGGTTAGAATGTAACTAGTTGTGGGTTAGGTTAGAATGTAACTAGTTTGTTGGTTAGTGGTTAGTGGTGTGGTTAGAATGTAACTAGTTGTGGGTTAGTGGTTAGAAATGCAACTAGTTGTGGGTTAGTGGGTTAGAATGTAACTAGTTGTGGGTTTAGTGGTGTGGTTAGAATGTAACTAGTTGTGGGTTAGTGGTTAGTTGTGGTTAGAATGTAACTAGTTGTGGTTAGTGGTTAGTGTGTGGTTAGAATGTAACTAGTTGTGGGTTAGTGGTTAGAATGCAACTAGTTGTGGTTAGTGGTTTAGAATGTAACTAGTTGTGGGTTAGTGGTGTGGTTTAGAATGTAACTAGTTGTGGGTTAGTGGTTAGAATGTAACTAGTTGTGGGTTAGTGGTTAGAATGTAACTACTTGTGGGTTAGTGGTTAGAATGTAACTAGTTGTGGGTTAGTGGTGTGGTTAGAATGTAACTAGTTGTGGGTTAGAATGTAACTAGTTGTGGGTTAGTGGTTAGGTGTGGTTAGAATGTAACTAGTTGTGGGTTAGTGGTTAGTGGTGTGGTTAGAATGTAACTAGTTGTGGGTTAGTGGTTAGAATGCAACTAGTTGTGGGTTAGTGGTTAGAATGCAACTAGTTGTGGGTTAGTGGTTAGAATGTAACTAGTTGTGGGTTAGTGGTGTGGTTAGAATGTAACTAGTTGTGGGTTAGAATGTAACTAGTTGTGGGTTAGTGGTTAGGTGTGGTTAGAATGTAACTAGTTGTGGGTTAGTGGTTAGTGGTGTGGTTAGAATGTAACTAGTTGTGGGTTAGTGGTTAGAATGTAACTAGTTGTCGGTTAGTGGTTAGAATGCAACTAGTTGTGGGTTAGTGGTTAGAATGTAACTAGTTGTGGGTTAGTGGTGTGGTTAGAATGTAACTAGTTGTGGGTTAGTGGTTAGAATGTAACTAGTTGTGGGTTAGTGGTGTGGTTAGAATGTAACTAGTTGTGGGTTAGTGGTTAGAATGTAACTAGTTGTGGGTTAGTGGTTAGAATGTAACTACTTGTGGGTTAGTGGTTAGAATGTAACTAGTTGTGGGTTAGTGGTGTGGTTAGAATGTAACTAGTGTGGGTAGAATGTAACTAGTTGTGGGTTAGTGGTTAGGTGTGGTTAGAATGTAACTAGTTGTGGGTTAGTGGTTAGTGGTGTGGTTAGAATGTAACTAGTTGTGGGTTAGTGGTTAGAATGCAACTAGTTGTGGGTTAGTGGTTAGAATGCAACTAGTTGTGGGTTAGTGGTTAGAATGTAACTACTTGTGGGTTAGTGGTTAGAATGTAACTAGTTGTGGGTTAGTGGTGTGGTTAGAATGTAACTAGTTGTGGGTTAGAATGTAACTAGTTGTGGGTTAGTGGTTAGGTGTGGTTAGAATGTAACTAGTTGTGGGTTAGTGGTTAGTGGTGTGGTTAGAATGTAACTAGTTGTGGGTTAGTGGTTAGAATGTAACTAGTTGTGGGTTAGTGGTTAGAATGCAACTAGTTGTGGGTTAGTGGTTAGAATGTAACTAGTTGTGGGTTAGAATGTAACTAGTTGTGGGTTAGTGGTTAGAATGTAAACTAGTTGTGGGTTAGTGGGTAGAATGTAACTACTTGTGGGTTAGTGGTTAGAATGTAACTAGTTGTGGGTTAGTGGTGTGGGTTAGAATGTAACTAGTTGTGGGTTAGAATGTAACTAGTTGTGGGTTAGTGGTTAGGTGTGGTTAGAATGTAACTAGTTGTGGGTTAGTGGTTAGTGGTGTGGTTAGAATGTAACTAGTTGTGGGTTAGTGGTTAGAATGCAACTAGTTGTGGGTTAGTGGTTAGAATGTAACTAGTTGTGGGTTAGTGGTGTGGTTAGAATGTAACTAGTTGTGGGTTAGTGGTTAGTTGTGGTTAGAATGTAACTAGTTGTGGGTTAGTGGTTAGTGGTGTGGTTAGAATGTAACTAGTTGTGGGTTAGTGGTTAGAATGTACTAGTGTGGTTAGTGTTGTTAGAATGTAAATAGTTGGGGGTTAGTGGTGTGGTTAGAATGTAACTAGTTGTGGGTTAGTGGTTAGTTGTGGTTAGAATGTAACTAGTTGTGGGTTAGTGGTGTGGTTAGAATGTAACTAGTTGTGGGTTAGTGGTTAGTGGTGTGGTTAGAATGTAACTAGTTGTGGGTTAGTGGTTAGTGGTGTGGTTAGAATGTAACTAGTTGTGGGTTAGTTGTTAGAATGTAACTAGTTGTGGGCTAGTGGTGTGGTTAGAATGTAACTAGTTGTGGGTTAGTGGTTAGAATGTAACTAGTTGTGGGTTAGTGGTGTGGTTAGAATGTAACTAGTTGTGGGTTAGTGGTGTGGTTAGAATGTAACTAGTTGTGGGTTAGTGGTTAGTTGTGTGGTTAGAATGTAACTAGTTGTGGGTTAGTGGTTAGAATGTAACTAGTTGTGGGTTAGTGGTTAGAATGTAACTAGTTGTGGGTTAGTGGTTAGAATGTAACTAGTTGTGGGTTAGTGGTTAGTTGTGGTTAGAATGTACTAGTGTGGGTTAGTGGTTAGGTGTGGTTAGAATGTAACTAGTTGTGGGTTAGTGGTTAGGTGTGGTTAGAATGTAACTAGTTGTGGGTTAGTGGTTAGTTGTGGTTAGAATGTAACTAGTTGTGGGTTAGTGGTTAGGTGTGGTTAGAATGTAACTAGTTGTGGGTTAGTGGTTAGAATGTAACTAGTTGTGGGTTGGTGGTGTGGTTAGAATGTAACTAGTTGTGGGTTAGTGGTTAGAATGTAACTAGTTGTGGGTTAGTGGTTAGAATGTAACTAGTTGTGGGTTAGTGGTTAGAATCTAACTAGTTGTGGATTAGTGGTTAGTGGTTAGAATGTAACTAGTTGTGGCTTAGTGGTTAGTTGTGGTTAGAATGTAACTAGTTGTGGGTTAGTGGTTAGAATGTAACTAGTTGTGGGTTAGTGGTTAGAATGTAACTAGTTGTGGGTTAGTGGTTAGAATGTAACTAGTTGTGGGTTAGTGGTTAGAATGTAACTAGTTGTGGGTTAGTGGTTAGTTGTGGTTAGAATGTAACTAGTTGTGGGTTAGTGGTTAGGTGTGGTTAGAATGTAACTAGTTGTGGGTTAGTGGTTAGGTGTGGTTAGAATGTAACTAGTTGTGGGTTAGTGGTTAGTTGTGGTTAGAATGTAACTAGTTGTGGGTTAGTGGTTAGGTGTGGTTAGAATGTAACTAGTTGTGGGTTAGTGGTTAGAATGTAACTAGTTGTGGGTTAGTGGTTAGAATGTAACTAGTTGTGGGTTAGTGGTTAGGTGTGGTTAGAATGTAACTAGTTGTGGGTTAGTGGTTAGAATGTAACTAGTTGTGGGTTGGTGGTGTGGTTAGAATGTAACTAGTTGTGGGTTAGTGGTTAGAATGTAACTAGTTGTGGGTTAGTGGTTAGAATGTAACTAGTTGTGGATTAGTGGTTAGTGGTTAGAATGTAACTAGTTGTGGGTTAGTGGTTAGTTGTGGTTAGAATGTAACTAGTTGTGGGTTAGTGGTTAGAATGTAACTAGTTGTGGGTTAGTGGTGTGGTTAGAATGTAACTAGTTGTGGGTTAGTGGTTAGTTGTGGTTAGAATGTAACTAGTTGTGGGTTAGTGGTTAGAATGTAACTAGTTGTGGGTTAGTGGTTAGTGGTGTGGTTAGAATGTAACTAGTTGTGGGTTAGTGGTTAGAATGCAACTAGTTGTGGGTTAGTGGTTAGAATGTAACTAGTTGTGGGTTAGTGGTGTGGTTAGAATGTAACTAGTTGTGGGTTAGTGGTTAGTTGTGGTTAGAATGTAACTAGTTGTGGGTTAGTGGTTAGTGGTGTTGTGGGTTAGTGGTTAGAATGTAACTAGTTGTGGGTTAGTGGTTAGAATGCAACTAGTTGTGGGTTAGTGGTTAGAATGTAACTAGTTGTGGGTTAGTGGTGTGGTTAGAATGTAACTAGTTGTGGGTTAGTGGTTAGTTGTGGTTAGAATGTAACTAGTTGTGGTTTAGTGGTTAGTGGTGTGGTTAGAATGTAACTAGTTGTGGGTTAGTGGTTAGAATGTAACTAGTTGTGGGCTAGTGGTGTGGTTAGAATGTAACTAGTTGTGGGTTAGTGGTTAGAATGTAACTAGTTGTGGGTTAGTGGTTAGAATGTAACTAGTTGTGGGTTAGTGGTTAGAATGTAACTAGTTGTGGGTTAGTGGTGTGGTTAGAATGTAACTAGTTGTGGGTTAGTGGTGTGGTTAGAATGTAACTAGTTGTGGGTTAGTGGTGTGGTTAGAATGTAACTAGTTGTGGGTTAGTGTTGTGGTTAGAATGTAACTAGTTGTGGGTTAGTGGTTAGTTGTGTGGTTAGAATGTAACTAGTTGTGGGTTAGTTGTTAGAATGTAACTAGTTGTGGGTTAGTGGTTAGAATGTAACTAGTTGTGGGTTAGTGGTTAGAATGTAACTAGTTGTGGGTTAGTGGTTAGAATGTAACTAGTTGTGGGTTAGTGGTTAGTTGTGGTTAGAATGTAACTAGTTGTGGGTTAGTGGTTAGGTGTGGTTAGAATGTAACTAGTTGTGGGTTAGTGGTTAGGTGTGGTTAGAATGTAACTAGTTGTGGGTTAGTGGTTAGTTGTGGTTAGAATGTAACTAGTTGTGGGTTAGTGGTTAGGTGTGGTTAGAATGTAACTAGTTGTGGGTTAGTGGTTAGAATGTAACTAGTTGTGGGTTAGTGGTTAGAATGTAACTAGTTGGTGGTTAGTGGTTAGGTGTGGTTAGAATGTAACTAGTTGTGGGTTAGTGGTTAGAATGTAACTAGTTGTGGGTTGGTGGTGTGGTTAGAATGTAACTAGTTGTGGGTTAGTGGTTAGAATGTAACTAGTTGTGGATTAGTGGTTAGTGGTTAGAATGTAACTAGTTGTGGATTAGTGGTTAGTGGTTAGAATGTAACTAGTTGTGGGTTAGTGGTTAGTTGTGGTTAGAATGTAACTAGTTGTGGGTTAGTGGTTAGAATGTAACTAGTTGTGGGTTAGTGGTGTGGTTAGAATGTAACTAGTTGTGGGTTAGTGGTTAGTTGTGGTTAGAATGTAACTAGTTGTGGGTTAGTGGTTAGAATGTAACTAGTTGTGGGTTAGTGGTTAGGTGTGGTTAGAATGTAACTAGTTGTGGGTTAGTGGTTAGTGGTGTGGTTAGAATGTAACTAGTTGTGGGTTAGTGGTTAGTTGTGGTTAGAATGTAACTAGTTGTGGGTCTGCTGCGGCAGGCTCGTTCTTCACAGGGCAGAGCTCTAAGAACAACGAGGAGATGTGTCTCATTCGCAAGGCCGACCTGGAGAATCACAACAAAGATGGCGGCTTCTGGACCGTCATCGACGGGAAAGTCTACGACATCAAAGACTTCCAGGCCCAGTCGCTCACGGGGAACAGCATCCTGGGTATTGAACAGTGGAGAAACACAAGCATTGAACTACCAACTATCTCTCTTATTTTTTTGACTGTTGTTTTGTTGTAGATGTATTGTGATCGACTGCGGTCCTTCTGAACCTGTAGAACATTTTACTGGTTTAGAGTTGGCTTTAACCAGTCTATTCCTTCTATTCTTATTTGATTACGTTTCCTTTTGGCTGATGTAATTTATTCTTCAGTGTGTATCGTAGTGTAACCTCGTAACCTCTCCTTTTATAGCCCAGTTTACAGGAGACGACCCTGTAGTCGCGTTGGAAGCAGCCCTGCAGTTCGAAGACACCAGGGTCTCTATGCAGGCTTTCTGTGTTGGACAGTACATAGAGGTGTGTATTCATGGATCGTTATGTCTTCACAGCTGTTAGACTTCTCACTGTTGTTCTTTGTCTTTGATTAGTCTTGGAACAGATTTTGATTTGTCTTCGAAAAGTCTCAGAATAATCCCCGAACAGGCATTGAACATGGAAATATATTCTCGGGAGCAGTCTCAGAAAAGTATTTTTACGGTATATCTGTTCCCCGTGTCATCTCTCTGTTCCCCGTGTCCTCTCTCTGTTCCCCGTGTCCTCTCTCTGTTCCCCGTGTCCTCTCTCTGTTCCCCGTGTCCTCTCTCTGTTCCCCGTGTCCTCTCTCTGTTCCCCGTGTCCTCTCTCTGTTCCCCGTGTTCTCTCTCTGTTCCCCGTGTCCTCTCTCTGTTCCCCGTGTCCTCCAGCCCAACCAGGAGACAGTGACCACCCCAGACCTGAGCAGCCTGTGCTCCCCTCTCATCGACACAGAGAGGAACCTGGGACTCCTGCTGGGCCTCCACGCCTCTTACCTGGCCAACAGCACCCCCCTGTCACCCATGGAGATAGAATGTGCCAGTGAGTGACCCCTGACCTCTGAACTCTAACTCCTGCCTGACCCTGACCTGTTGTCCATAGAGATAATGTACTAGTCAGTGACCCTGACCTGTTGTCCATAGAGATAATGAGATAATGTACTAGTCAGTAACCCTGACCTGTTGTCCATGGAGATAATGTACTAGTCAGTAACCCTGACCTGTTGTCCATAGAGATAATGTACTAGTCAGTAACCCTGACCTGTTGTCCATAGAGATAATGAGATAATGTACTAGTCAGTAACCCTGACCTGTTGTCCATGGAGATAATGTACTAGTCAGTAACCCTGACCTGTTGTCCATAGAGATAATGAGATAATGTACTAGTCAGTAACCCTGACCTGTTGTCCATAGAGATAATGTACTAGTCAGTAACCCTGACCTGTTGTCCATAGAGATAATGTACTAGTCAGTAACCCTGACCTGTTGTCCATAGAGATAATGTACTAGTCAGTAACCCTGACCTGTTGTCCATGGAGATAATGAGATAATGTACTAGTCAGTAACCCTGACCTGTTGTCCATGGAGATAATGTACTAGTCAGTAACCCTGACCTGTTGTCCATAGAGATAATGTACTAGTCAGTAACCCTGACCTGTTGTCCATAGAGATAATGAGATAATGTACTAGTCAGTAACCCTGACCTGTTGTCCATAGAGATAATGTACTAGTCAGTAACCCTGACCTGTTGTCCATAGAGATAATGAGATAATGTACTAGTCAGTAACCCTGACCTGTTGTCCATAGAGATAATGTACTAGTCAGTAACCCTGACCTGTTGTCCATAGAGATAATGAGATAATGTACTAGTCAGTAACCCTGACCTGTTGTCCATAGAGATAATGTACTAGTCAGTAACCCTGACCTGTTGTCCATAGAGATAATGAGATAATGTACTAGTCAGTAACCCTGACCTGTTGTCCATGGAGATAATGTACTAGTCAGTGACCCTGACCTGTTGTCCATAGAGATAATGAGATAATGTACTAGTCAGTAACCCTGACCTGTTGTCCATGGAGATAATGTACTAGTCAGTAACCCTGACCTGTTGTCCATAGAGATAATGAGATAATGTACTAGTCAGTAACCCTGACCTGTTGTCCATGGAGATAATGTACTAGTCAGTAACCCTGACCTGTTGTCCATAGAGATAATGAGATAATGTACTAGTCAGTAACCCTGACCTGTTGTCCATGGAGATAATGTACTAGTCAGTAACCCTGACCTGTTGTCCATAGAGATAATGAGATAATGTACTAGTCAGTAACCCTGACCTGTTGTCCATAGAGATAATGTACTAGTCAGTAACCCTGACCTGTTGTCCATAGAGATAATGTACTAGTCAGTACATCACCATAGTTTTAATGGAACTTTGTGGACAGGTTTCAGATTGAGAGATTTTCAATCGAGGTTTAATCTGTTTCTAGGAAAGCACTCTGTCGTGCTGTTTGATTCATCTGATCAGTTACCTCTCTCTCTCTCTCATCAGAATGGCTGCAGTCGTCCATCTTCCAAGGTGGTCTGCAGACCAGTCAGATCCACTACAACTACAACGAGGAGAAGGATGAGGACCACTGCTGGACGCCAGGAACGCCAGATAAGGCTCAGCAGATATATTCCCGCAGGCTCACCCTCAGCGACCATGCTCAGCCCTTCTTACAGGCTATCGCTGACAACACCACTCAGGACCACACTGTGAAGGTGGGCCAGGGGTTAGGGGGCCCAGGGGTTAGGGGGGCCAGGGGTTAGGGGGCCCAGGGGTTAGGGGGGTTAGGGGCCTAGGGGTTAGGGGCCCAGCGGGCCAGGGGTTGGGGGCCAGGGGTTAGGGGGGCCAGGGGTTAGGAGGTCAGGGGTTAGGGGCCAGGGGTTAGGGGGCCAGGAAGGCAGGTTTAGGGTGATAATCATACATGTGAAATTGGTATTTGGAGCTGTGAATATATTTAATACATCTAATTTATCCGTAGCTTTCTGATACACTGGTTATACCCCATCCCGGAGCCGGACGGTCCTGTGGTGATAGTATCCACTGGTAGCTTTAGTTCTGGGCTTACGGTCCTGTGGTGATAGTATCCACTGGTAGCTTTAGTTCTGGGCTTACGGTCCTGTGGTGATAATATCCACTGGTAGCTTTAGTTCTGGGCTTACGGTCCTGTGGTGATAATATCCACTGGTAGCTTTAGTTCTGGGCTTACGGTCCTGTGGTGATAATATCCACTGGTAGCTTTAGTTCTGGGCTTACGGTCCTGTGGTGATAGTATCCACTGGTAGCTTTAGTTCTGGGCTTACGGTCCTGTGGTGATAGTATCCACTGGTAGCTTTAGTTCTGGGCTTACGGTCCTGTAGTGATAGTATCCACTGGTAGCTTTAGTTCTGGGCTTACGGTCCTGTGGTGATAGTATCCACTGGTAGCTTTAGTTCTGGGCTTACGGTCCTGTGGCGATTAGTATCTACTGGTAGCTTTAGTTCTGGGCTTACGGTCCTGTGGCGATTAGTATCTACTGGTAGCTTTAGTTCTGGGCTTACGGTCCTGTGGTGATAATATCCACTGGTAGCTTTAGTTCTGGGCTTACGGTCCTGTGGCGATTAGTATCTACTGATAGCTTTAGTTCTGGGCTTACGGTCCTGTGGTGATAGTATCCACTGGTAGCTTTAGTTCTGGGCTTACGGTCCTGTGGTGATAGTATCCACTGGTAGCTTTAGTTCTGGGCTTACGGTCCTGTTTCTTCTTCGTGTGTGTGTCACCGATCTACCTCCATTAGATGTGTCATCTTAGAGCTTCTGTTTGGTCGTTTTCTGTTCCAGGACTTCCTGTGCCAAATGGAGCGGTGCTGTAAACAGTACCACCTTATCACGCCCATTACCTTCCCCCTGGAGCACCCCGTGGAGGAAGTCGGACGCCTGCTTCTTTGCTGCCTGCTCAAACACCAGGACCTCGGTAACCTAGCAACCACCCGCCCTGCGCTCACACGCCACACTGTCGCACGCCACTGTCGCACGCCTCACTGTCGCACGCCTCACTGTCGCACGCCTCACTGTCACGCCTCTAACCACTGATCCATTGGGGTCTTTTGAACTGTACTCCATTTTGAATTAGCTAGTTATGTTAGAAATATATAATATTGTCCTTTTGGTTCGCAATAGAGACATTTCTACTTCCGTACTGTCTATGCAGTAACAGCGGGGTAATTTAGAAGTTCTCTAGTTCATCAAGTGATTTGATTGGTTGCTCCGGCGTGATTGACGGCAGCGTCTGGCTCTCTCATAGGTCACGTCGCCCTTTCGCTCGTCAACCAATGTGCCTTGGGCGTGGAGCAGGGGAAGCAGAGGACCATCCCCAGATCGGTGATTGACGTGTGTCGCATGGTCTACCAGGCTAAGTGCTCGTTAATCAAGGTACTCTTCATACCTGCCTATCATACCTGCCTATCATACCTGCCTATCATACCTGCCTTCATACCTGCCTTCATACCTGCCTATCATACCTGCCTATCATACTTGCCTTCATACCTGCCTATCATACCTGCCTATCATACCTGCCTTCATACCTGCCTATCATACCTGCCTATCATACCTGCCTATCATACCTGCCTTCATACCTGCCCATCATACCTGCCTTCATACCTGCCTTCATACCTGCCTATCATACCTGCCTTCATACCTGCCCATCATACCTGCCTATCATACCTGCCTATCATACCTGCCTTCATACCTGCCTATCATACCTGCCTTCATACCTGCCAATCATACCTGCCAATCATACCTGCCTTCATACCTGCCTTCATACCTGCCTATCATACCTGCCTTCATACCTGCCTTCATACCTGCCTTTCATACCTGCCTATCATACCTGCCTATCATACCTGCCTTTCATACCTGCCTTCATACCTGCCCATCATACCTGCCTATCATACCTGCCTTCATACCTGCCTTCATACCTGCCTGTCATACCTGCCTGTCATACCTGCCTATCATACCTGCCTATCATACCTGCCTATCATACCTGCCTATCATACCTGCCTTCATACCTGCCTTCATACCTGCCTATCATACCTGCCTTCATACCTGCCTTCATACCTGCCTATCATACCTGCCTATCATACCTGCCATCATACCTGCCTTCATACCTGCCTATCATACCTGCCTTCATACCTGCCTTCATACCTGCCTATCATACCTGCCTTCATACCTGCCTATCATACCTGCCTTCATACCTGCCTTCATACCTGCCTATCATACCTGCCTTCATACCTGCCTATCATTTAATCCTAAATAGAAAAAGTAATTGAATGTGATTCTTGTTAGCCTGGTCTCAGATCCGTTTGTGCCGTATATATCCAACCCTTCTGGTCCATAGAAGTTGTCGATACAGCAGAGATCTGTGACCAGGCTAGTGACGGTCGGTCCTGACTTTGGTATTTTGGAGGATAGATAGACACTGTACCTATCTCTCTATCTCTCTATCTCTCTATCTCTCTGTCTCTCTGTCTCTCTGTCTCTCTGTCTCTCTGTCTCTCTGTCTCTCTCTGTCTCTCTGTCTCTCTGTCTCTCTCTGTCTCTCTCTGTCTCTCTCTGTCTCTCTGTGTCTCTCTCTGTCTCTCTCTCTCTCTCTCTCTATCCTCGGTATCCCAGACCCACCAGGAACAAGGTCGTAGTTATAAAGAGGTTTGCGCTCCTGTCATCGAGAGGCTGCGTTTCCTGTTCAACGAGCTGCGTCCCGCCGTTAGCAGCGATCTCTCCATCGTGTCCAAGCTGAAGCTGCTCAGTGCCCAGCCGCGCTGGAAGAGGATCACACAGAAGCTCATCAGAGACTGCAGGAAGAAGAGAGGTAGTTACTGGTGACCAGCGAGGCTTATTGTGTCGTTGTGATGGGTGATGGGAGACCAGCGAGGCTTATTGTGTCGTTGTGATGGGTGATGGGAGACCAGCGAGGCTTATTGTGTCGTTGTGATGGGAGACCAGCGAGGCTTATTGTGTCGTGATGGGTGATGGGTGACCAGCGAGGCTTATTGTGTCGTTGTGATGGGAGACCAGCGAGGCCTGTTGTGATGGGAGGCCAGCGAGGCCTGTTTCTCCCCCGTGTTATTAACGTAAAGGGTTAAGCTGGTTTGCTGGCTGTCTACTGTGTTGATGTTCTGTGTCTGTTGTTGAAGTGCCTAAGAAGTCCGAGTCGGCAGACGTAGAGGAGACAAAACTACACAATGAAGGGACCAATGAGGAGGAGCTCTGTGTCCCCATAAGCCCCGCCCCTACAGACAGAAAACCACCCACCAACAAGACACCCAAGGTGCCTGTCCCTCCCCTCTCTGTCCCTCCTCTCTCTCTGTCCCTGTCCCCCTCTCTCTCTCTCTCTCTGTCCCCCTCTCCCTCTCTCTGTCCCCCCTCTCCCTCTCTCTGTCCCCCCCTCTCCCTCTCTCTGTCCCCCCCTCTCCCTCTCTCTGTCCCCCCCTCTCCCTCTCTGTCCCCCCCTCTCTCTCTGTCCCCCCCTCTCTTTCTCTGTCCCCCCCTCTCTTTCTCTGTCCCCCCCTCTCTCTCTCTGTCCCCCCTTCTCTCTCTCTGTCCCCCCCTCTCTCTCTCTGTCCCCCCCTCTCTCTCTCTGTCCCCCCCTCTCTCTCTCTGTCCCCCCCTCTCTCTCTCTGTCCCCCCCTCTCTCTCTCTGTCCCCCCCTCTCTCTCTCTCTCTGTCCCCCTCTCTCTCTCTCTGTCCCCCCCTCTCTCTGTCCCTGTCCCCCCTCTCTCTCTGTCCCTGTCCCTCTCTCTCTGTCCCTGTCCCCCTCTCTCTGTCCCCCCCTCTCTCTCTCTGTCCCTGTCCCCCCTCGTCCCCCTCTCTCTCCCTGTCCCCCCTCTCTCTCCCTGTCCCCCTCTCTCTCCCTGTCCCCCTCTCTATCCCTGTCCCCATCTCTCTCCCTGTCCCCCTCCCTGTCTTCCCCCCAGCTTCATGCTGAACAGAGGTGTGATCTGCCATGTCCTTTGTATTGCTGTGTGTCGTCTATTAGCAGGATCGTTTGGCTCCTCTCCTCAACACCGTAGCTCATGTGCAGAAGTTTAAGTGGCTGAAGCACAGCGTCCAGGGCGTCTTCTCTACCTCCAGCCTCATGGGGACCATCGTAGAGTTCGCTCTGAAGGAGGAGCCACTCGACGTGGAGAAGATGAGGAAGTGTCTTCTCAAACAGGTACGGAATGGGACACGGGGACATTCAAGTATTTCTGTAGGTCCGTATCAGACGGGGGGAAGAACGTTCTGGGTGAATATTAAAGGGACATTACACTCACAAATCTAATTTCGCAGATCTCAAATGTTGATTTATGTCCAAATGAATCCCATATCCTTTGCATCAGTTGTGTAAAGGGGAGAGAAGTGATTATGATGAGGTAGCCGGATGGTGATTATGATGAGGTAGCAGGATGGTGATTATGATGAGGTAGCCGGATGGTGATTATGATGAGGTAGCAGGATGGTGATTATGATGAGGTAGCAGGATGGTGATTATGATGAGGTAGCAGGATGGTGATTATGATGAGGTAGCCGGATGGTGATTATGATGAGGTAGCAGGATGGTGATTATGATGAGGTAGCCGGATGGTGATTATGATGAGGTAGCCGGATGGTGATTATGATGAGGTAGCAGGATGGTGATTATGATGAGGTAGCAGGATGGTGATTATGATGAGGTAGCAGGATGGTGATTATGATGAGGTAGCAGGATGGTGATTATGATGAGGTAGCCGGATGGTGATTATGATGAGGTAGCCGGATGGTGATTATGATGAGGTAGCAGGATGGTGATTATGATGAGGTAGCAGGATGGTGATTATGATGAGGTAGCAGGATGGTGATTATGATGAGGTAGCAGGATGGTGATTATGATGAGGTAGCAGGATGGTGATTATGATGAGGTAGCAGGATGGTGATTATGATGAGGTAGCCGGATAGTGATTATGATGAGGTAGCCACATGGTAAGGAAGATGAGGTAGCCAGATGGTGAGGAAGATGAGGTAGCCGGATAGTGATTATGATCAGGTAGCAGGATGGTGAGGAAGATGAGGTAGCAGGATGGTGAGGAAGATGAGGTAGCAGGATAGTGATTATGATGAGGTAGCAGGATAGTGATTATGATGAGGTAGCCAGATGGTGAGGTAGCCGGATAGTGATTATGATGAGGTAGCCGGATGGTGAGGTAGATGAGGTAGCCGGATGGTGAGGAAGATGAGGTAGCCGGATGGTGAGGTAGCCGGATGGTGAGGTAGCCGGATGGTGAGGAAGATGAGGTAGCCGGATGGTGAGGAAGATGAGGTAGCCGGATGGTGAGGAAGATGAGGTAGCCGGATGTTGAGGAAGATGAGGTAGCCAGATGGTGAGGTAGCCGGATGGTGAGGAAGATAAGGTAGCCAGATGGTGAGGTAGCCGGATGGTGAGGAAGATGAGGTAGCCGGATGGTGAGGTAGCCGGATGGTGAGGAAGATGAGGTAGCCGGATGGTGAGGAAGATGAGGTAGCCGGATGGTGAGGTAGCCGGATGGTGAGGAAGATGAGGTAGCCGGATGGTGAGGTAGCCGGATGGTGAGGAAGATGAGGTAGCCGGATGGTGAGGAAGATGAGGTAGCCGGATGGTGAATAAGATGAGGTAGCCAGATGGTGAGGAAGATGAGGTAGCCAGAAGCTGAGGTAGCAGGATAGTGAGGAAGATGAGGTAGCCGGATGGTGAGGAAGATGAGGTAGCCGGATGGTGAGGAAGATGAGGTAGCCGGATGGTGAGGAAGATGAGGTAGCCGGATGGTGAGGTAGCCGGATGGTGAGGAAGATGAGGTAGCCGGATGGTGAGGTAGCCGGATGGTGAGGAAGATGAGGTAGCCGGATGGTGAGGTAGCCGGATGGTGAGGAAGATGAGGTAGCCGGATGGTGAGGAAGATGAGGTAGCCGGATGGTGAATAAGATGAGGTAGCCAGATGGTGAGGAAGATGAGGTAGCCAGAAGCTGAGGTAGCAGGATAGTGAGGAAGATGAGGTAGCCGGATTATGTATATAATTGACCGTGCTGAGAGTACGGCTGGAGGTTCAGGGTTCGTTGCTTTGGCGTATATATATCTAACGCCCACGTTGTATTTCCCCCGCTAGTTGGAGCGTGCTGAGGTACGGCTGGAGGGCATCGACACCATGCTGAAGCTGGCCTCCAAGAGCTTCTTGCTGCCCTCTGTCCAGTATGCCATGCTGTGTGGCTGGCAGAGGGTCATACCCGAGGCCACCAACATCGGGTACATGCATGGCGCCCTGCTTTTTACAGTCGTTTCTGAGTTGGATAGAATGTCTGTTGAGGAGATTTCCTGAGACGTGGCTGTGGACATCTCTGTGTCCCCCGCGTGTGTATGTGTGTTAGTAACTGTGTGTGTGTGTTAGTAACTGTGTGTGTGTGTGTTAGTAACTGTGTGTGTGTGTGTTAGTAACTGTGTGTGTGTGTTAGTAACTGTGTGTGTTAGTAACTGTGTGTGTGTGTGTGTGTGTGTGTGTGTTAGTAACTGTGTGCGTGTGTGTGTGTGTGTGTTAGTAACTGTGTGTGTGTGTGTTAGTAACTGTGTGTGTGTGTGTGTGTGTGTGTGTGTGTGTGTGTGTTAGTAACTGTGTGCGTGTGTGTGTGTTAGTAACTGTGTGTGTGTGTGTGTGTGTTAGTAACTGTGTGTGTGTGTTAGTAACTCTGTGTGTGTGTGTGTGTGTGTGTGTGTGTGTGTGTGTGTGTTAGTAACTGTGTGTGTGTGTGTGTTAGTAACTGTGTGTGTGTGTGTGTTATTAACTGTGTGTGTGTGTTAGTAACTGTGTGTGTGTGTGTGTGTGTGTGTGTTAGTAACTGTGTGTGTGTGTGTGTGTGTGTGTGTATTAGTAACTGTGTGTGTGTGTGTATTAGTAACTGTGTGTGTGTGTGTGTGTGTTAGTAACTGTGTGTGTGTGTGTGTTAGTAACTGTGTGTGTGTGTGTGTGTGTGTTAGTAACTGTGTGTGTGTGTGTGTGTTAGTAACTGTGTGTGTGTGTGTGTGTGTGTGTGTGTGTGTGTGTGTGTGTGTGTGTGTGTTAGTAACTGTGTGTGTGTGTGTTAGTAACTGTGTGTGTGTGTGTGTTAGTAACTGTGTGTGTGTGTGTGTGTGTGTGTTAGTAACTGTGTGTGTGTGTGTTAGTAACTGTGTGTGTGTGTTAGTAACTGTGTGTGTGTGTGTGTTTAGTAACTGTGTGTGTATTTAGTAACTGTGTGTGTGTGTTAGTAACTGTGTGTGTGTGTGTGTGTTTAGTAACTGTGTGTGTTAGTAACTGTGTGTGTGTGTGTGTGTTAGTAACTGTGTGTGTGTGTGTGTGTGTGTGTGTGTGTGTGTGTGTGTGTGTGTGTGTGTGTGTGTGTGTGTGTGTGTGTGTGTGTGTACCTCAGGGAGCCTCTGTCTGACTGTCTGAAAGACGTTGGTCTGATTCCTCCATACAACCGCTTGCTGTTAGAGGTCACCTTCGGGAAGCTGTACTCCTGGTCCATCCAGAACCTGCGACACATTCTGCTGGAAGCCAGCGGCAGCTTCAATAAACTGGGTGAGGTTACTGACATCCTTTAATAGAGACTACTGACATCCTTTAATAGAGGCTACTGACTGTCTTTAATAGAGGCTACTGACATCCTTTAATAGAGGCTACTGACATCCTTTAATAGAGGCTACTGACATCCTTTAATAGAGGCTACTGACAGCCTTTAATAGAGGCTACTGACATCCTTTAATAGAGGCTATTGACAGTCTTTAATAGAGGCTACTGACAGTCTTTAATAGAGTCCACTGACAGCCTTTAATAGAGGCTACTGACAGCCTTTAATAGAGGCTACTGACAGCCTTTAATAGAGGCTACTGACAGCCTTTAATAGAGGCTACTGACAGCCTTTAATAGAGGCTACTGACAGCCTTTAATAGAGGCTACTGACAGCCTTTAATAGAGTCTACTGACAGCCTTTAATAGAGTCTACTGACAGTCTTTAATAGAGTCTACTGACAGCCTTTAATAGAGTCTACTGACAGCCTTTAATAGAGTCTACTGACAGCCTTTAATAGAGGTTACTGACAGCCTTTAATAGAGGCTACTGACAGCCTTTAATAGAGGCTACTGACAGCCTTTAATAG